>NC_041405.2:144693966-144993966 GCF_900747795.2 Erpetoichthys calabaricus
CTCGTTTCCATTTACATCTCTGTGTGTTCATCATGCACGGTTTGATTTAATAAAAAAACTTAATAGAAAGATGTGACAGACTAAAAATGATACGTTTTAGGCTTCAACTCATTTGGATGACATCCATGGGAAAGAAAAAATCTACGATATAAGAACCTTACATTGCAGACTAACAAGCCATAACATTAAATAAGGTCTGAGATTGGCAAGGATTGGTTTTTAATTAAACAGTTGGGTTGGAATGAAAACCTGTAGCCACTGCGGCTCTCCAGGACCAGCGTTGCTGACCCCTGCTCTAAACAACATAACCTTCACATCATCCACTCTTTACTTTTCTCAGGTGCTTACGTGTGAAGATGGGCATTTACTTTCATCTGATAACAGCCCTGACTTCAGACCAAAATGGTGGTGGTGGTGGAAAAGCACCAAAAAAGCCAACAAGTAGCAGAATACCTGATGGCGCAGGTACGAACTCAGCTCGGCTGAATGACCCCCTGGAGCCAGGCCTGGCCAGAAATAGGACAACATTGTTTTGATTTCCTTTGAATTTTCCATTGCCATCTTGTGTAGTTCAAATGGATTACACAATCATTGTCACGGAAGACATCTAACCCGTGGCCGTCTTTCTATCCTGCGTTGTTTTTGATGAAGTGACATGTCTGCTTTACTCCAGCACATTTCTATGTCAGTCTGTTCAAAAAATATTTAGACCTTCTTATATTGTAGCCTTGTGCTGAATTGGTCACTCTATCAGTCATTTCTTAACCTGCTTTGTCCTGAATAGGGTCGTGGGGATCTGCTGGAGCCTAAACCAGATAGCATAAGGTGCAAGGCAGGGAACAAACCCTAGACCGGGCACAAGGCCATTGCAAGGCACACACACAAAAATGGATCAATTTAGGACCATCACTTCACCTAACCTGCATGTCTTTGGACTGTAGGAGGAAACCCATGCAGACGGGTGAACATGCAAGCTCCAGGCACGGAGGACCTGGGATGTGAACCCTGACCCTTTCATCAGTACTTAATTGAAGCCCATTTTGCCAGCTATTCTGATGTTGAGTCTTCCTGGGCCTGACACCACAAACTTCACCTACCTGGGTTCTGGGATTTTCTTCCCAATCTTCTCTGCAAGTCCTCTCGCGATCCATCAGGTTCAATGGAGGCTGTCTGTGGACAGCTGCACTGGCATGCACAAGTATTCAGTCCCCTTGAAAGTCATCTTATATTTTTCTGCTTGACAAAGGATTTGTAAATATATTTATTAATTTGGTATTTTTAATGTGAATATGCTGTAACAATACATTTCTGAAGTCAAAAACAAACCTCTTACTGTAGATATTTAACTGAAGAAGAAAAACTCCAAAGTCTTTGTATAAGTATTCCAGCCCTACACCAGGGGTGTCCAACTCTGGTCCTGGTGGGCCGCAGTGGCTGCAGCTTTTCATTCTAACCATCTTCTTAATTAGTAAGTTGTATTTGTTGCCGATTAACTTGTTTTGCCTTAGTTTTAGTTTCTTTTTCCTTAATGATCCAAACAATGAGCCACATGACCAGCTAACCTGAAAATAAAGAAAGGTGAAGGTCTCGGTCATGTTGGTCTGCTCAGGTCACCCAAACATCTCGACGGTGGCCTTAGAAAAAACAGAAAATCAACAGTCTGCTGTGGCAGAACGAGAGCAGCAACAAGTCGTGATATTCAATAACAGCTTTAATAAACAGCAAGAATTGGCTTCTCATTAAGAAACTGGTTGGAGTGAAATTGGCTGGAGTTTGATGTTCTAGTTTAGCTGGTCTTCTGTTGGCTCATTTCACGCCTCATTTCTGTTTGGCTGCCATATAATGAAGAAACAAATCAATTCACAGGACTGAATCCATAAAAACAGGGCTATTAAAATGAAGGGAAAAGAAGTTAATTAGCAGTGAAAACTGCTCACTGATTAGGAAAAGGGTTAGAATGAAAACCTGCAGCCACTGCGGCCTACCAGGACCAGAGTTGGACACCCCTGCCCTACACATTGATAGCGGCCTTAATTCTTTTTGGGTATGTAGGTATGGCCCAGTTCTGCACATTATTCATGAGCGATTCTTCACAAATGTTCTTGGCAGAATTTACTGAGATCCTCTAGACTGGTGGGATGGCGCCTCTGAACAGCAGTTTTCAAATAGTGCCACAGATTCTTAGTAGGGTTAAATTCAGGACTTTGACTTTGCAATTCCAAACCATACACCATTCTGCTTTTGATCCATTCCAGTGTCTCATTGGCCTTATGCTTAAGGTCATTGTCATGTTGACAGATAAGTCCTGCCCTGTTGTATGTTCATAGCAGACTGGAACAAATTCTCCTGTAATTTTGTGCGCTATTTGTGTCCATCCAATGTCCCTTCAACTCTGACAAGATTCCCAGTCCCATCACTTGAAAGGCATCCCTATAGCATGATGCTGCCACCACCATATTTCACTGTAGCTATGCTGTTTCTTAAGGCATGGACAGTGTTAGTTTCACACCACACTATTTGAGGTTTGGCCAGAAAGTCATATTTTGGTCTCATCTGACCATAAAGCCTTCTCCCACATCTTAACTGGGTCTTTCTTATACAAATGCTATACAAGCTTTTTTTATATGGACCTTCTTAAGGAATGGCTTCTTTCTTGCTGCCCTCCTGTAGAGGCCTGTTTTATAGAGAGCTCTTGAAAATGTGGACCCCTGCGCCTTCACTCCAGTTTCAGCCAAAGAGCATTGCAAACCTCTGAGAGTGACGGCTGGAATTTTAGTCAACGCCTTGCTCTGATGTTTAGTTTTGAGGGACGGCCTGTTCTAGTGAGAATCTGGGTGTTGTGATGAACCTTCCACTTGCTGATGACGGATCCACTAGCGCTTAACATGATATTCAGAATCTTCAATATTTTTGTAGCCATCTCCGGCCTTGTGCGTTTCAATGACTTTGTTTCTTTCTCACATCAACAGAAAGCTCCTTTGTCTTCATTTTTGCAGTGATTGTCCAACAAGGACTTATGACCCTTACAAAGGGTGCTTTTTATATCCAGAGAGATATAAAGGTCTCACGAGAAGTACCTAATTATGTTTAATTATGCTCAAATGACTGTCACCTTTGTGCTGTTTGTGATTAATTTGTGTAAACCTGGAGCTTCCAAAGCACAGAGGTTTAAATACTTAGGCAAACACTAACTTTTGAGTTTTTCTTCTTTAGTTAAATATCTACAGAAAGTGGTTTATTTTGACTTTGGAAATGTACTGTTACAACATAAAAGTTCACATTAAAATACTGAATGGATAAATATATGTACAAATCTTTTGTCATGCAGAAAATTAGGATGACTTTCAAGGGGATGGAATACTTTTGCACGCCACTGTATACAGTATGCAATATGTTTCTTCTTACAATCACAACATGACAGCACTTGCTCTTCTGGGCTGGATTGCTTGTCTACTTGTGCTGTAAAATAAATCCATGAGAAAGCAATTCATGGGATCATCTGGGTGAAAGGCCAAGGCAGTTCTTTGTTTTACAGAGGCTTCAAGAAAAGTTGGGCCAAACCTCCTAATCCTACTCTGATTGGTTCACCATACCAAAACATAATATCCTAAAGTTACATGCAGTGTTCCCACACACACTGGTGTGTTCAGATTCTACCACTGCTGGACCTCCAAAACCACTAGAGCACCACACAGCTGCTGATCTGCCTAACCCTGGGCCTTTGAATTTGTGGCTTTCCATCACCTTTCACACTTTAAACTTCTCCAACAGCTGAGGCCCCAGTTGCTGCCTTCATCTCGGACGACTTTTTTTCTTGTGTCTCAACTTGCACCCAGCCCTGGAAGCAGGTCCTCCAACTTGCAGGGGAAACTTGGGGGTTGGTGGGAGAATTGGCACTCCAGCTACTGGAAGAAAGAAAAAAAAAAACCTCACACTATTCCACTCCATTCAAACATTAGTGTGGCGCTGAGGTCTCACCCGTTGCACTGCTGCAGTCAGGTCCTAATTTGCGATCCTAAGGTGGTTCATCATGTGGTGGGTGCAGCAACACGCTGTACCAGTTCATGCTTCCAATCTCTCCTCTCTCTCTCTCTCTCCTCCTTCTCTTTGTGGATTTGTATGCTGAAACAATTCTTTAACATAAGCCAAGTGTAACTGGCTGATTGGTGGTGTTATGATGGTCATTCGGTCGTCATTGTTGCTTTGAGGTGACCTTCCCACAGTGTGATTCTCAGTATTGAAGTTGATCCATCTGCTGGATACAAAGCCACCCCTAAACTCTCACTGAGAGGGAGCAGGGAAAATTAATTTAGTAAGACATCCCAGAATGATTATGAAAGGGTAGAAGGCAACCATGTGAAGTTACTGTAGCTAAGGTGCCATGATGTGCCGAAGGAAGATCATCCATTTATTTTGTACAGAAAATCTGGTGATTTGTTAAATATCACAGTGTAATCATCTAGGAGTTCAAATAGCTTTCCGTTTGTGGGTAGTCTTTATTTTATTGTTATTTGTGAAGAGTTCAGGTTAATTGCATAACTATAATACCTGCAATAATATCCACTCTGTTTCACAAACTTTTAAGTGTTACTTTAAAGTCCGAGTTTAGAATGACATGACATAATCATTTATTATTTAATATGAATACTGTATACGTTATTCCCAAAGATGACAGTACGCCTAAAATCCATTACTTTGACACCGTTCAATAGACTAGTGACAAACATCTACGCATGCGTATTAATACAGGCATTTGCGTGCCTCAATAAAGTTGTTTCAAAGGATTGAAGGACCCAAAGCGGGAAGGTATCGTTATTTGCCTGTTTACTTTTGTTTTTCCCTTTCTTTTGTCCTCGTGGTCTTGTGGTTATACATCTGTTTATATTGTAATGTGTAGTTAAACATTTTCTTAGCTATTTAAACCAGCCATTTTCCTTTAAGATAGTCATACTCGTACAGTTCAGATCGGAGCCTAGACGGGCGCCCTAGAGGCCCTCGAACGCCATTAAAAGCTAACGAGAGGTCGGTCGGCTTAAGGACGGCAAGATGCTTAGTAAAGCGATTGGTCCGCGATACGCTCAGTTGCTCCGATTGTGGTGAGTTTTTTGTGCATGTGTGTATGATTGACCATAAAATACTATTATTATAGGGGTCGTTAGCCGAAGAAGAGTTTGTGCTGGCGTGGAATTTGAGCAGAAGCAGTAAGTGAACCTGGTGCTGGACATTGGCGCTACGACCCCTGAAATGGAGGTCTGGATTTTAGAGGTACGGCGAGTCTTTAAATCCTGGTACGTCACTTGGAACTGACATGATCTACCAGTCCATGAATGGGGTTTTCTCCGTACTCAGACTTTAATGTCACATCTCAAAAAATGAGCTGGTTAAGTTACTTGAGTTGAACCGGCGTGAGTGTAGACACATATGTCCGCGAGGGTGGTCCGCAAATGGTGCTGGTGGGTTCCCTCCAAGCCTGGTGTTAGGGCTGATGGTGTCAGGATAGACCGTAGTTCCCCGCGACCCTTACCTGGATAAGCAGTTTAGAAAGTTCTTCTTGTAAAGCTTGTCCCACTTGTATGTTCAGTTGTTGTATTAGACCAGCCTCATCCACTCTCCTGTGTTGTACTCTTCATCGCCTGACTCCCCTTTGATGCCCCTACACATAGTCCATCCATTTTCTCCTTGGTCGTCCTCTTCTCCTTCGTCCTCAACTATCAGGGGTTAATAATTAGTCTTCCATCTACAGCCACCCAATACTTTGTTTGAAATTACATTGTGAGGGTTAAAAGCCCAGGGATGTTGTGTTAAGTTTCATTTCGGTAGGAAACGAGACCATTGCAGAACTGAGGGGCAGTTAACACCGACACCCCAGCAATGCAGGGTTGTCAGGCCCTGGAAATATTTCCAGCCCAGTGACTGGGGGCTGTAGACAGTCAGGCAGTGCTCTCCTTGAAGTTTTGACCGCTATCGTCGAAGGGTTTGGGGGGTGGTATTAGGGGGATATGGAGCCCCCCTTGGAGCTTTGCCGCTATGAGCGTCCATTCCCCTTGGAGCTTTACAATTCGGTCGGCCGCACGCTACATTTAAAAACGGCACAAAAGTCCTTACGTCGCTTTCAATAATAGCCCCATTTGGGTGAAAATCGCACGTCTGCTAACCCTGAAGAAGGGTTGTTGAGTGTGGACGAGCTCAGTTGTGTATGGTGTTGTTTGGATTCATGTAACCTCCGTTTGTTAATAATAAATATTATTTAACTGCTAAATATAAACAGTTTGTATTACAGGGCATGCGGGTGATGAGACTCGGCATATGCTTTGTATTACAGCAGAATAAACCGACATGTTGGACAAAACCTTTTTGTGTCCCTTGTCTTCACCTGAGTCACAACTCGGAGGCTACACTGACGCCTTCATATCCATGGCGGTTCTAGCCGTTTTGTTTGCCTCTCATCTCATTTTATGCTTGCACCACTTAAACCTTTAATTCTTCCATTAATCGTCTCTCATTCCTGATCTTCTATCAAGCCTTCTTTCTGCACACATCCTGGTGCATCTTTTTAACTGCCCAGGTTTTCAGATCTATGCAACAACTCTGTTCTGATTACTTTTACCTTTCACTTTTGTACCAATTCTTTAATCACATAACACCCCTGATGCCTTTTTTCCAATCTAATTTCATTCTGCGGTTTATTTTTAGATGTATCTCTCCATCTTCCGTTATTGTTGATTCAAGATATTTGAACTTTTCCACCCTTTTTAGCCATTCTCTCCAGAGGTTACCTTCTCCAGCTTGTTGTTGCCCTTTAATTTTTAGTTATTCTGTCTTTTTATTTATTTATTTTTTCAAATCTTAAGTCCTCTATTCTCTATAGCTCATATCTCAAAAGATATTGCCTGGCTCCTATCATTGTGCATGTGAGTGTGTGCTCCAGATGTCCTGTGATGGCTTGTGTGGAATAAATTATGTGTATTATGACATAACAGAACTTGGTGGTAGTCTGAGTTGTACAACAGTCTCCTCAGTAAATTTCAAGTTGTTTGGAAAATAAGCATGGGCCCATGACTGTGCTTCTTTCAATACAACCCCCCCCCCTTCCCAAAACTATCTTTTATAGTTCCCCTCATATGTAATAGTGAAATGGCACTTCTAGTTTTTGTGTGAGAGCCTTTTTAGTTTTCCATCCATCCATTATCCAACCATCCAACTACAGGGTCATGGGGGGGGGGTTGGGGTGTCTGCTAAAGCCAATCCCAGCCAACACAGGGCGCATGGCAGTAAACAAACCCCAGGCAGGGTGCTGGCCCACCACAGGGCACACACACCCACCACACGCTAGGGACAATTTAGGATCGCCAATCTACCTAACCTGCATGTCTTTGGACTGTGGGAGGAAACTGGAGCACCTGGAGGAAACCCATGCAGACACCGGGAGAACATGCAAACTCCACGCAGGGAAGTGAACCCGGGTCTCCTAGGTACATGGCAGCAGCGCTACCACTGCGCTACCGTGTTGCACCTTAATAATAAATAATAATAATAATTCATTACATTTATATAGCGCTTTTCTCAGTACTCAAAGCGCTATCCACACAGGGAGGAACCGGGAAGCGAACCCACAATCTTCCACAGTCTCCTTAGTGAAAAGCAGCAGCACTACCACTGCGCCACCTGTGAGGACCTTATTAGTTTTTCAGCTGAAATCTTACCTGAGCACACTGTCAAGGTTCTGGTGGGTTTTACAGAAGGATCTAGTCTTCAATTCCATATTATCATGTTTCATCTGCTAGACATTTCTGGTTTTCTAACTTTTTTTTATTTTTTCCCTCCCCTCTTCTTCTCTTCCCCTTCACAGGTTTCCCACTTTGGGTGCCTGGGGTACAGTGGGTGCTGTTGGATTGGTGTATGCCACTGACTGGAGGCTAATTCTGGACTATGTGCCCTACATCAATGGCAAATTCAAGAAAGATGAGTAGGCCAAGAACCTGATTGGTGGGCCATCCTTATGGGTGTGTTTCTAATTTTTAACTTTTTTTTTTTTTCCCCACACACTTTTTTAATGTTTCCTATCTTGCACTTTTTATTAACTTTTTTGTCAAGTTTTAAAGTTATTGTACACCAATGATTTACAAATCTTATTTTATAATTCAAAATTATGCTAGCCAGAGTACCTGGTGGCTGAACCTGGCAGAACTGTTTTGGATACTAAAGCGCTTTCTGCAGGACCGAAGTGGGACAAATACACCATGTGAAGGGTGGGTGCCGTCTGCCACCATGCTCGTAGGCTTTAGGGATGCGACGCTTGATACAGATGTCTTTAATGGAGGGTAGAATGGCCTCAATGAATTTTTGTGCTGTGTGCACTCACTGCAGTTCCCAAATCCGATGCTGATGCAACTGGGCTGGATGGGAGGAGGTTAGGCAGACTTGCCTTCCTCAACTGCCAAATTAAGTTTAGGACTTTTTTGCAGTCCCTGCATTGGTGCTGTTTTGTAAGTTGCCACCAAACCCCCATTTTAACCCCTCTTCCTAATATCGCACACATCCTACTGTATATTTCAAGTTGTGCCAACAGCAAGGCACATGCAGAATTTTGTGAAACTCTGTTCAGCCATTTTTTGTGTTTATTAGTGAAAAAACAATTTTTTTCTGACTTTTTTTTTTTTTTTTTTTTTTTGGGGGGGCATGGTGTTTTAGTAGTAATATTATCACAGGTACAAAGTACAAGAAATTCTTACTAGTACTTCTGAGCAACATGCCAGTTTTTTCTTTGAGTTTTTTTTTTATACTCTAAGTATGTATGTCCTGAACCCCCATGTCACTTTGGAGTTATGCACATCAGTTTTGGTCACTAGAGGGTGCTATTTAGCCATATTGCCTATGAGGAAAACTGCGCCAAAGAGGAAAGTGTTTTCTTTCTGTGAGAGTTTCACTGGGTCAGTAAGTATGTCCATTATCTCTGTATCGGTTAGATACGACATACATATTATACATCCTAGCTTACTACAACTTGGTGTGCGTTGTTCACATTGCATTTTAAATCAATCCTGCATCAATCAATATGTATTTGTATAGACAGATACTTTATTAATCCCAAGGGGAAATTCACATACTTTAGCAGCAGCATACTGATAAGGAAACAATATTAAATTAAAGTGATAAAAAATGCAGGTAAAACAGACAATAACTTTGTATAATATTAACGTTTACCCCCCCCCACCCCCGGTTGGAATTGAAGAGTCGCATAGTGTGGGGGAGGAACAATCT
Source organism: Erpetoichthys calabaricus (assembly GCF_900747795.2). NCBI lineage: Eukaryota > Metazoa > Chordata > Cladistia > Polypteriformes > Polypteridae > Erpetoichthys > Erpetoichthys calabaricus. The sequence goes on from NC_041405.2 coordinate 144,703,228, forward strand.
CCTCAGTCTGTCAGTGGAGCAGGACAGTGACAGATTTATAAAGCACACAGAGCTCAGCCTATATACAAGTACGTGGAATGAAGTGAACATTGGCATGGAAAAATTAATTTGCATTAAATCAACTTGACTGCAGCTCACAACAGTCGGTCAGAAGTAATTTCACCATGACAATTTCTGCTAGAAGAAATAATAAAAGGTGTCATTTTGCTTGGCTTTTCTGTGCTAGAAGAAATAGCTTTTTCAAAATAACCCCTCCACTACTTCACATTCATGTCCCCTGCCCTTGGTAATTCAATGGAGTTAGCTGACAGCACTGCAAGAAATGACTCTAAAACTGGCACACTTTATACATGCTACACCTCACAGGTGGCGCAGTGGTAGTGCTGCTCCTTTGCAGTAAGGAGACTGTGGAAGATTGTGGGTTCGCTTCCCGGTTCATCCCTGTGTGGATAGCGCTTTGAGTACTGAGAAAAGCGCTATATAAATGTAATTTATTATTATTACTACTGGCTCGATTAGTAAGAATGTGTTAAAATGCATATTGCAGCTTAGTTAACTCCTACAGTGCTGACTGGCACCTTCAGAGAGAGTTTTAGTCCTGGTTATTCAGGGTCAGTCAACAAGCTGGCCTCAGTTGCTTATGTCTGTACATCCATCCATCCATCCATTTTCCAACCCGCTGAATCCGAACACAGGGTCACGGGGGTCTGCTGGAGCCAATCCCAGCCAACACAGGGCACAAGGCAGGAAACAATCCTGGGCAGGGTGCCAACCCACCGCAGGACACACACAAACACACCCACACTAGGGCCAATTTAGAATCGCCAATCCACCTAACCAGCATGTCTTTGGACTGTGGGAGGAAACCCACGCAGACACGGGGAGAACATGCAAACTGCACGCAGGGAGGATCTGGGAAGCGATCCCAGGTCCCCAGGTCTCCCAACTGCGAGGCAGCAGCGCTACCCACTGTGCCACTGTACCGCCATGTCTGTACATGTGCTCTGCTTTTACAAGTTTAGTAGCCATTGGCTGGTTACTCTCCAGTTCCCTACCTCTTTTTCCACTATACACTTTCATGACAGACCTGTTGTTATTCATGGACACCTTTATGTGTGTTGGGCAAATCAAAGCCCATATTCATTGCTTATATATATATATATATATATATATATAATATAAAATATTTTTTTTAAGTTTCAGCAAGCTGTGTGACTTAATGGTAGACACAGCTACCAATCCACTGCTTGAGCAAATGACTCCCTATGTGTTAAGTCAAGTAGTTTGGAGGGCTTGTGTGTTAGTAATTGCACTTGGGTTCCTCACATGTAAATTACCTCTAGGTGCTGTATAAAAGATTGCTTGTTTGTTTCCTTGTCCATCAGAAGCAGCTCTTCACCTACATCTCCAGGTGTTGCTTACTGTCTGTTCTGAATTTTCTCCTTTAACAATCTAGAATTTTCTTCTTTCCTTTTTTTTTTCCCCAAGCTCCATTTCAGATGAAGCTGTCTTTGGCCACTGAAGCATTGATTCTGTTGAAAATGATTTGCGTGGAGTTGGGATGGCTATTTGGAATGTATTTTTTCTGAATTTGTTTGCGTTTTACATTTTGCAGGAGTATGAAGCGACTGTTGATTATTGCAGATTGGCACTCGTAACCATATGGTCGAAACCTGTTGCGGCAATAGTAGTGGACTACCTAGTTACAGCACTTGCTCAGAACAGCAACTAAACCATAAGCATAGAAGACCACTTCTGCGTCCTTCTAAAGAGGCTGGTACTTATAACAAGACGCCCATAATGTAATACATTTAGTCAGTCAGTCATTTTCCATCCCACTATATCCTAATTTATTTCTGTTTTATTTTCTGAGATGCTGAATAAGCAACAAGACTCCAAATGAAAAAGTAGCTGGTTTAAATTCTATCCATGCTCTAAATGTAAAAGTGATCTTCAGACAGTTGTGCAACATTCTGCCTGTGGACGTTTAATTAGGCAGTCGTGTCTAGTAATATCCTAAATTATTTGAGGCCTGAACTCTGGTAAAGTGCTGGAAACATTCCTGGTCGATTCTGTAAAAAGGTGACTCGAAAGCATCATACATTTCCAGCACTTTTATTAAATTGGGTATGCATTCATGCTTCATCTCTCCAGTTCTACCTCTTCCTAAAGGTACACTGTGCAGACAGTTGGAGTACGTTGAAGTTGCTCACATGATCATGGAACCAGCTTGAATGGGTGTCTGCTTTGTAACATGGTATATTATCAATTTGGAAGAGTAGCCAGCAGCCATTACTAAGGGCACATGGTCAGCAACCATGCCCAGGAATGCTGTAGCACACGGGTGTCGAACTCCAGTCCTGGAGGACCGCAGTGGCTGCAGGTTTTCATTCTACCTTTCTTCTTCATTAGTGACCTGTTTTTTTTTTTCTGCTAATTAACTTCTTTGATTTAGTTTTAATTAACGTGACTCAGGCTCCTTAGTAGTCTCTTTTTCCTTAATTAGCAGCCAAACAATGAGACCCAAAACGAGGCGCTACATGACCAGCTCCCCTGTGCCCATCACACAGTATCTGAAAATTAAAGAAAGGTGAAGGTCTCAGTAAGGTTGATCTCTCAGGTCACCAAAACATGGTGACGGTGTTCTTAGAAAAAAACGAAAAATCAACAAAGAATGAGAGCAGCAACAAGCCATGGAATTAAATAATGAGTTTAATTAACAGCAAGAATCGGCTTCTCATTAAGAAAGTGATTGGAGTTTGAAATCCCAGCTTAGCTGGTCATCTGTTGGCTTGTTTCACATCTCATTTCTGTTCGTCTGTCATTTAATGAAGAAAGGAATACATTCAGAGGACCTAAAAAAACAGGGCTATTAAAATGAAGGGAAAAGGAGTTAATCAGCAGTGAAAACTGATCACTGATTAGGAAAAGGGTGAGAATGAAAACCTGCGGCCCTCCAGGCCTGGAGTTCGACACCCCTGCTGTAGCATTTGAAATGACGCTCAGTAGTTGTGAAGAGGTGCTTGAAGGACATGGGGAACTGGATCCTCCTTTCCTACATGCACAGCTCAAGGATTGTCCTGTAACAAGACACTAGTCTGTCATAGTGCACAGTTGTGTGCTCACAGGTGTCAGTTTGGACTCGCCTGTCATAGAGAGGTCATGGTATGGGCCTGGAAGTCTGTCTATGAACCTTATCACGGTGGTCAGAAGAAATGAGGCAGCAGTGCTTCCCATTGATCGGTCCTTTTTAAATGTTCGTTTCTAGGTACATTTGACGTTTAAGGAGGAAAAAAGAGCAGATGAACAGAAATTAGCAGTTCTGTTGCTATTTAAATGATCTTGGTTCAGTAAATTAGGTTGTGCTTGATGTTGCACACTCATAGTCACATGTCAGAGGGCTGCAGCACTGGGATTATAACTGTAAAAGCCTCTGAGGAGGTGGTGGGAGGATTTGAGAAATGGCTGAATAGTGATGTTCTGTCCAAGACAGGGCCCTAATTACACTGTTGGAGTACCGGAGAAATACAGAAATAAGGGGGGAAAACTGAAGAGAGCCCATCCTACGCAGAAAGGCAGCTCAGACTGCTAGTGATTTGAGAAATGGCCTCTCTGATTTTCTAACAACCCAAAACATTAAGTACGTTTAGCTTGATGGTACATTGTGTCCACTGTGTAGTAATTAAGCAAACGCCATCTTAACAACTTAGGATTTTGTGTGTGCAGAATGACATTGTAGAAAACTTCTGCATTGTATCCTGTCAGGTGTTTTATTGGTGAAGCACTGAGGCTGGAACCTCGATCTTGGTCGTAATTGAAAGCTTATGATGTGTTATACTCAAGTGAATAAAAAAAATTTGGGTAGTGGCAATCTCTCTGTTCTTTCAGAGTCCATGTGTTTCGTGTGACAAACTTCTCAAAAGGGCGACATGGCAGAAAGGAAAAGACCAGCAGTGACATTTCCTGGGAAAGAAGAACAATAACAGTGGGGACATTTGCTGAGCAGGTAGAGCATTGCCAATGCCACTTACAGAAAAAGAGTCCAGTATAGGAAATGGGCACACCTTGCTAGATGCCTTAGTGGCACAAAAAAAACCGCCAGCCATGACATGTCCAGAGTGTCAAGCCAAACGCGGGGTGCACTTCATAAAGCCATTGAATTTCTGGCTCATACTATTTGGTAATTAACATGAAACACATACTCTATTCTTCATAATGCAAGAATGACAACGATGAAGTGATTCTCAAAAAACATTCACACGTATGTAAGCTTTGCTTTCACATTCTTTCATCAGTGTTTGGGTGAGCAGCATACACTATGAAAGTTAGAGCAATGTGCTCACTGTTCCATGGTATCCATATTACTAACCGAGAATGGTAAACCGGATATGGACGCAGGGACCTGCCCGTGGACGCAGGAGACATAGTGCGCAGGCGCCACACAAAGCCCCCCTCCCCAGAGTGAAACGGGAGAGATTACGAACTGTCTGACATGCCGCAAGCAGGATAAAGCAAAGTCAGAAATAAAAGACAGAGTAGGAAACAAAGTAAAACGTCATAAAGAGGTTAAAGAACGGGGCCAAACACATGGAGAGCTGGTTACAGATGATGAAAACTGGAATGCAACAGCTTCAAAAAAAACCTAGGCACGAAACACATGCACAGCGAGATACAGAATATAAAGGCAGAATAAACGACAGTTAAACGTCCACACCACACAGCGGAGGCAGACCCGGAAGGTGCAGGCGCCTACATCGCGCGTCGGAAGGCGCGGGAAAGTATGAAAGGCAAAGGTGCCTACACAGCATGGTAAAACCCGACATAATACGGAAGGCGCAGGCGTTGCCGCCATATTGTGAGAGGCACTACTGCATAGTGAAGGCGCAGGCGTCACCGCCATATTGTGCGTGGCACTACTGCGGAGTGAAGTTAGGAATAATGTGCTGCTTGGGATCGTACAAAACGCCACACGCGACCCACCGTCTGAAACTGCGGAGGCAAAGCAGGCACGGGTTCAAACCAAACGAGCTCAAGTGACGGATATACGCCTACAACGCGCGTCTCAAACCACAGAAGCAGGGCAAGCACGGGTTCAAAACAACGCAAGCTCCTACAACGCGCGTCTGAAACTACGGCTGCCCAGCGGGCACGGGTTCAAAACGCCGGGGGTAGGCGAGCGATGCCCCCTTGTCTTTTCATATTAAAAGAAAAAGAATATGTGGGTAAGGGAAGGTTTGGCTTTCTCTGTGTGAAACAGCGGAGGTCCGTGTTGTTTTCCTACTGTGCTTTCATGCTGCTTTAACACAGCCGTGTAGATGCTCTGTTATATAAGAGCAGCGTGTACTAAATAGAAACCGGTTATGTTTTGGTACCACCTTGAAAAAGTGGATATTTAAAGTAAAATGTATGCACATGGGCAGTTGCACTGCATTTTAGAGGAGCACTAAACAACACAAGGGTCACACAAATAAGCTGAAGGGCAAAGCCGGAACACGCAGAAGTGTAGCACCCCCATCAAGAGAAAGTGGTGACCCAAAGCTTGGCTCTAGAGATCTTTTGTGGCTGCTGGCTTTTTCCTCCCCAAGTGGTCTTAATTCACCTTATTTGGGCTTTGACTTCTTTCCTAATGTCTGTTATTAAGGTGGCTCCTCAGTGAGCTCAAGTGCGCAATGGAGCTGAATTAGCTGTGCCTACTTAAGACACATTGTCACTGCCACCTGCTGTTTAAATTGCCCTGTAATTACAGGAGAAAACGGTTAACAAAAAAAGACTTGTGAAAATGAGACCAAACTGAAAAATGGCATAAAGCAAGTGTGCAGGGTAAAAGCTATGATACTTTATGGGTCTGTCCGGCACATTCTCGTACCCCCCACCCCCAAAATGCTAATGCCACATTGAGGCCTAAATAAAAGCTGGGTGTAGAAATTGAATAATAAGATTTGAGAGCCCGAGCCTTCTGTTATCCACAAACTGGAGAATTTGAGCTGCGGCCACTAGGAGGTGCCTTTGGGTTTAAAATTGACACAAGTACTTGGGGTATGCGATTTATTACAAATATCAAAGGCAGTGATCATTAAGATCAGTACAGTCGTGTAAGTACTTAGTCTTACAAACCACACATACTGCCTCCAGTATACACACACAGCCTTCCTACTGCAGGGAACCACCTAAAAATTGTTAATGTGAAATTGGGCAGTTGTGTATTAGTTGGAAGATTAAAAATTGAGCGTTTTAATAATTTTGTATTGAATAAGGTGTTAAGGAAGAATTTTGGTATTTTTCTTCACAAACATGCTATATGTTTGCCCGCACTGTCGCATTACAATGGAGGCTAAGAGGCACAAAGGGAAAGCGTAAAAACTTAACAAATACATTACAAATCCATCAATGCCTTTTGTGTTTATGACACGTTTATGACAGCAGAAGAGATCTGGAAGTAATCATTTTATCACTCATTTATTTCTCGTGGTAAGGATACATTTTCTGTTTGCTTGTGCGAGTTCTCATATACATTTGGAAGTAAATTGGAACAAACCATGTAGCACGAAAAGTTTACTGTGATTTGGTCTTTTGAGAGGAAACCACCCACCAAGGTGTGAAAGGCTGTCGTACAGGAAGACTAAGTGCTGAGCTGTCGCCACAGCAGATCATCTTAAAATGGCGGAATCTCATAATATTGGTGTGTGTGCATTTTTATTTATTTATTTTTAATTTCAGAAACTATTTCAGTGTGGACAAGACCCAGGTCAACACTCGACAACTGCTTTGGCTTGAAAACTGGATGTCTTTAGTAGGTTTTTTATGATTTTTGTTTGTGCCCCATAGCATCCATTGTAAAATGCCAGTGTGGGCAGGATTTTTTTTTTTTTATTTTATAGAATTTGCTTAATTTTTTAGAACAGAATTTCACATGACAAAAATTGAATACAGTGATCCCTCGCTATATCGCGCTTCGCCTTTCACGGCTTCACTCCATCGCGGATTTTATATGTAAGCATATTTAAATATATATCGCGGATTTTTTGCTGGTTTGCGGATTTCTGCGGACAATGGGTCTTTTAATTTCTGGTACATGCTTCCTCAGTTGGTTTGCCCAGTTGATTTCATACAAGGGACGCTATTGGCAGATGGCTGAGAAGCTAGATTGCTTACTTTTCTCTCTCTCTGTTGCGCTGACTATCTGTGATCCTGACGTATGGGGATTGAGCAGGGGGGCTGTTCGCACACCTAGACGATACGGACGCTCGTCTAAAAATGCTGAAAGATTATCTTCACTTTGCTATCTTTAGTGCAGCTGCTTCCTGAAACGACATGCTGCACAGTGCTTCGCATACTTAAAAGCTCGAAGGGCACGTATTGATTTTTGACTGAAAAACAAACTGTCTCTCTCTATCTCTCTCTCTGTCCCCCTGCTCCTGACGGAGGGGGTGTGAGCTGCCGCCTTCAACAGCTTTGTGCCGCGGTGCTTCGCATACTTAAAAGCCAAACAGCCCTATTGATTTGTTTGCTAGAGATTGTTTTCTCTATCTATGTGACATTCTGTGCTCCTGACACACACTCCTTTGAAGAGGAAGATATGTTTGCATTCTTTTAATTGTGAGACAGAACTGTCATCTCTGTCTTGTCATGGAGCACAGTTTAAACTTTTGAAAAAGAGACAAATGTTTGTTTGCAGTGTTTGAATAACGTTCCTGTCTCTCTACAACCTCCTGTGTTTCTGTGCAAATCTGTGACCCAAGCATGACAATATAAAAATAACCATATAAACATATGGTTTCTACTTCGCGGATTTTCTTATTTCGCGGGTGGCTCTGGAACGCAACCCCCGCGATGGAGGAGGGATTACTGTATATAGCATGTTTGTTAAAAAAAAAAAAAAAGTTTTTTTTTTTTTTTTTTTTTTTCAAAAAGTCCCAATCTTCTCCTTTAAAAGAAAACACGGCCTAAATATTGTATTCTACAGGTATGTCAACAATATAAGTAGCTTTAATAAATGGCAAGCTGGGGAAATATCGAAATGGAAACCCATTGTTCCAAACTGCTGCCACCAAAGCTTTCTAGTCTGCTGCGGACTTGGAATTTGAGCATTTATGTCCCCATTGTTGAGGAGAATATTGTAACAAGAGGCACACGACTCCTTTCAAGAGGCAGCATTGTAAGTGTCAGGCTTTCAGTGTAAATTATTCCTCAATACTGTGATCTTTAATCTCCTGTATGCTTCCATAGTTCTACATAACTGCAAATCATGTATGTATGTATGTATGTAGCCTGTACTTGCTTGGATCTGACCTGTCGTCCTTTTTTTATATAATGGGATGATGTTTGCCACTTTCCTGTCCTTTGGAATCTCCCCAGTGTGCAGTGACTCAATAAAAATGTGGCAATGGTTTATATCTGTACTCGCTAGCCTCCTTAAGAACTTGAGGGTAAATATTATCTTTACATGAACAGTAGCTCAGGAAAGATCTGCAGACGCTTGGTGCTGTCGACAGGGATGTCCCGTTACAGGAAATCCAAATGGTTTCATTCATTAAGTAATACTCCTAAAATCTGTCACTAAGTGAGACAATTCCTGTGATCACCCACTGTAGATGAAATTTCCGCTTGCCCCTCTAGAAGGCTTTGTGCTGAGCTTGGACCTTGCATGGATGATGGTGGGAAGCCTTGGCCAGACGTGTCAGCCCGACTACAGAGCAGCTGGCTTTTGTTATGGTGAGCTGCACTGGTCAGCTTGCTGCTCCCAATGACTGTCTTGGACTTGAAGCTTTGAGATCTGAAGGTCTTTGGTCTTCTAACTTGTCTATTTTATGTTGCTTCTACAGGGAAGAAGACCATGAACTTGTTGCTGCTGTGAATGGGATGATTGCTTGCTTTCCATTTGGAAGAAGAATTCAGCACAAGGTTCCATCCACGTCTGATTGTGGCTATTGTTTAGAGAAATAAATTTAATCAGCTGTGGACTTTACTGTATGTTAATAAAGACCGACTTGTCTATGACAACAAGTCCTTCAGCTTGTTACAATGCAGGGTGTGTTGAAAGAAAAATGGATTTAATTAAAAGTGGCTCTTCGTGGGCCTAAACAGTGTGTTACAAAATGGATGAATGAATTCTCTGGCGGGCAGCAGGGTGGCTTGTGGTCTCATAAAATGACCGTGAAAGTGATTTGTCTTTTGAGGGACTGATGGGACTGCCTGTCTGTCTTATGTAAGTGAGTTCTGAAAATGGATGTTCTCACCCATCATCCTCCATCTTTAGTGGTTTTTGCTGCATCGGGCGTATGGGAGTGTTGCTGTGATGGGACGTTTGAAGTCCTCAGCCTACAACAACAACTTTTATTTCTGTAGCACATTTTCATACAAGTAATGTAGCTCAAAGTGCTTTACGTGATAAAGTAAGAATTAAAATAAGAGAACACTAACATAGAATAAAAGTAAGGTCCGATGGCCAGGGAGGACAGAAAAAAACTCCAGATGGCTGGAGAAAAAAAAAAAAATCTGCAGGGGTTCCAGGCCATGAGACCACCCAGCCCCTCTGGGCATTCTACCTAACATAAATGACATCAATCAGTCCTCATGGTATTCAGGGTTTTCATGGAAGGACTTGATGATGAGCCTAGGGGTACACATGAGCCCCCCCAAACTTTCACTGTGAATCGTGAAGACTTAAGAAAACGTATTTATATATAAATAATTTATATATAATAAAATCCCTGTGTGCGTCCAGTGTTCGTGTGTGTGTGTGTCTTCTGGTGAAGTGCGCATGCGCGGGGCACGGTGCGATGCTTCAAAGGCCGCCTGACGCGTCACACAAGACAGAGAGGGCGGGACCTATAAAATATCGCTCAGCCGATCCAATCGCATTTCGGTAAATGAGGTAAGACCTAAAACATAATGCACGAAAAATCCAATCGGGTACTGAGACGCGGAGACCAGCTTCCCCAAAGAGATGGGATTAGTGTTGTGCAAGTGTTCACTCTGAGGATGTCAGATTTGTGATTAACAAACTTGGCCCGGTAAAGTGTTTTCCTAAATATACGAATTTTCATGATATTACAATAGGATGACTTTTAAAAGTAGATTTATTTTCACACGCATAAAATCCATTGCTGGGGAGACGCCATACATACAATAATCAGCTGCACGCCAGCACAGATTAAAATACTTGCTGGAGAGACATATTACTGTGAGACAAAATTAAAGGCACACAATACAGTGACGCATATTACAGCCACATACAAGCCAGGATTACTGTAACAGAAAATAGACGGTCCTTTGCCATTTAATATAGACTGTACCTACTAATGTTTATGCACTACTATTCTAGCGCCCGTTATTGTTTAGGACTCATAGTGGATTTGATGCTATCAACTGCCAGACAGTGTTCAAAAGCCATTAAGAAAGCTAACAGAATGTTGGGTTATTTTGTGCCCTGATGTGTGTGGAGTACAAGTCACAGGAGGTTCTGCTCAAGCTTTATAACACAGTGGTGAGGCCTCATCTGGAGTCCTGTGTGCAGTTTGGGTCTCCAGGCTACAAAAAGGACATAGCAGCACAAGAAAAGGTCCAGAGAAGAGTGATAGGGCTGAGTCCAGGGCTACAGGGGATGAGTTATGAAGAAAGATTAAAAGAGCTGAGCCTTTACCGTTTAAACAAAAGAAGATTAAGAGCTGACATGATTGAAGTGTTTACAATTATAAAGGGAATTAGTACAGTGGATCAAGACGGTGACTTTAAAATGAGTTCATCAAGAACACGGGGACACAGTTGGAAACTTGTGAAGGGGAAATTTCACACAAACATTAGGAAGTTTTTTTTTGTCCCCACATGGCTGCACTCGAGTCTTCATTTGGGATCCTGAGGTGGTTCGCCGTGTAGTGGGTGCAGCAAAGCGCAGAGTAAGTGACCAAGTCGCATGGTAGACAGTAAGACCTTCAAAACTCAACTTGATGTTATTTTGAAAGAATCAAGTGAAGTCAATTTTATTTATAGAGCACTTTTAAAATAAGAGTAGTTGACCAAAGTGCTTTACAGTTTCCGTAAATAAACCAATAAATATATAAATACACCAAAATATATAAATAAATTAAAAAATAGTACTGTCATGCATGTTTAAAAAGCTTAGGCAAAGAGGTTTTCAGACTGGCATTCAATGTGACCAAAGTTGGCACTGAACGAATGTAAAAGGGCAGGCTATCCCAAAGCTTAGGGGCAGCGGCGGCAAAGGCAGGGTCCCCTCTGAGCTTAGGTCAAGACCTCGGCACCACCAGTAACTTCTGGTCAGAAGACCTAAGTGATCACGAGGGAGAGGAAGGGTGTAAGATATCAGTATGTTAAGAGGGGGCTAAACCATTCAGAGACTTTCAAACCAACACTAACACCACAGCTTGTTTAACAGAGGCCCGGACTGAAGCGGCCTTTACACGATGATTTATAACGTCCAAAACACTCGGCCCAGTCGCTTCAAAAACATCTTTAAGAAGACGAGAGGGAATGATAGCCAGCAGACAAATTGTGGGTTTAAGGTGACTAATTACTTCTACTAAAAAAAAAAAGGGAGCGATACAGGCACAAACCGATGAAAAACAGACGAGCATGTAGGGGGGACAGAAGGGTCATCGACAGAGGGTATAATGAGGGATCTCGTGTCAGCAGTTTTATGAACAAAAAAATCAAAGAAAATCCTTGCAAGTTGTTGATGTCCGGATGTGTAGAACAGGCGGGTGAAGAATAGCATTTATAGTGTTAAATAATTCACAAGGTCTATTGACTGTTATTTGTAATAACTAGGGGGCTTCACCCCCTGCTCGCTTCATTCGCCAATCCCCCCGGCCTACACTACGTGCCAGCCATTTCGCGTCTCTGCCGCTCGCATTGTGAAGAGAGGGGATGAATGCATCCCAAGGAGATGCGGTCGCTCCTCCAAAACCCCCTCTTAAACGATGATACAATAGGAAACAAATAGATTTTTTACCTCCTCTTTGCTCGATCAGCTGCTGGATTGCTGCTGCTGCCGTGCTGCATGATCTGCATCTTGAGCGGCGCACTTCTGTCATATCACTTATGTCCATATATTCGATCTCTTTACACTTTTACCTTTTCATCAATATCCAGTTGAATTTTGATTCCGTGTTTGGAATTACATCATGACAATGCAACGTATAACAGCCCGTGAGTGAATAGCGTTTCTTTCTCTCTACAAGAAATGTGTCTGACAATAGCATTCACACAAATGAGAAATGATTGAACCGTGTGTATGGTTATGTGGGCAGAACTTGTCCAAATCTCTTTGCTTAAAGTCTTGTCTCACGGGGCTTGAAATTTTCTCTCGCGGGATTTCACTTTCACCAAACAACAAATCTTTTAATTCTCGTGGATATGCCTCTTCATTGGGAAGAAACACTACTTTTTTTTTCCCTGATGGCAACACGAATTAGACGATCTACAAGTCTCTGACTTGAAGTTTAAATCCGAACAATATATTCAATCTGTTTCCGTTAGTTTGCACTAATGCAATCTTTCCTATCCTTTTTTTGAAACTTTCGAATTTTCGTACTCCATTATCTCTAACCTGCTCTGCATGTGTATCACACCAACGTTTTTGAATTCTTTGACGTTCTACTTTGTCATCTACTCTTTGTCTTTTATTTCTGGTTAAATCTCTTGGCACAAAGTCTCATCTCTCTCCTTCCAAGAAGATTTTTTTTTGATAATAAAGAAATATCTGAAAAATACTTTAATCTAGCAGATTTCACAGCTTTCTTGTAATTAGACAAACTGTCCCTTAAAATATCAAAAGACACCAAAAAAAGAATTAACTGGATAGGCCTGGCGAGCTTTGCTGCACTGGCTCTGGAAGATATCCTGCATTGTTCCTGTGCCTCTTCACATCGTGAAGATCTTTGAGAGGCTGGTCTTGGACTATAGGAGTCCACTTGTGGTAGACCACCTGGACCCACTGCAGTTTGCCTGTCTGACAAAGACTGGAGTGCAGGATGCGAAGATCTGTCTGCTCTACAAGGCACAGTCTCACCTGGACAAAGCTGGCAGTACTGTAAGGCAGCCCTGTTAAGGAGTCAGCACAGAGATATGCAGGAGGGTGAGCCCGTGGTGTCCTGATAATGAACTATCTGTAGGGCAGACCCCAGTGTGTGAGACTCGAGGATTGGGTGGGCACCACCAGGCACTGGCCTGTCTGCTTTTCCACTCACTCTGCACACCTCCGACTACAAATATAACCGCAAGTCGGGTCACTTGCAGGAATTCTCTGATGATTCTTCACTTCCGGGGTGGATTGATAAGGGGGATGAGACAGACGAGAGGAGTCAGGGGGAGAACTCAGCATCAGCAAAACCAACGAACTGCTTATTGACTTTTACTGCACTAACAGCTTCTGCGACAAGTCACAATTCAGGGAGTTGATGAGGAGGTGGTCCACTCCTACAAGTACTTGGGGGTCCTCATTAGTAACACGTTACACTTGTGTTGTAACACAGAGGAGCTAGACAAGAAAGGGCAGAGTGGGCTTTTTTGCCTTAGGAGACTGCACTCCTTTAATGTGAGCAGTGACATCCTTCACATCTTCTACAACTCTGTGCTGGGCTGTTAAGATCAACTTCAGGAGAAGCCCACCAAATCAACAAGGTAATTAACAGAGCAGGCTCAGTTAGGGGACACACTCTGAACCCCTGGAGGTCGTAGCAAAGGAGAGAATTGAATCAAAACTGAGTGCCATTATGAACAACACTGCACATCCTCTCTCTCTGAAACACCAGCACTGAGAATGTTCAGCCAACAAATCATTCAGCAGAAGTGTGTCAAGAAATACGACTGGGGGGCTCCTTTATACCAACAGCAATACATCTACACAGTGCCTCACTGGGGCTGGGACTGCAGTTTTTATCTTTACCAAAGTCAGACATGTTCTTTCTCCTTAGTGATTCTTCTGTGTATTTTTCAAAATATAATGCTATTTATTTACTTATTTATTGAGCTTCTGTAAAATGCCAGATTTCCACTTGGGGACAAATAAAGTTTGCTTACGTATGCATTCATGTGTTCATTTGTTCATTCGATTGATCAGTTGACCCATCTATCATTCGATTGATCAGTTGACCCGTCTATTTAAATCTGCTTGTGGCTACAGAACCAGTCGCCATCATACTTGCAGCTCATTTCCTTGCAGGATTTCCCTTACCCTCCTAATGAATCAGTGGGCTTAAACAATGGCAGCAACACTCACCCCGTTCGTTCTCTGTAGCACTACCACCCGAACCAGACTTCTTCTATTGTATGTCACACGTGTACCCATCTGTTTGCTGAGAATGAGAGAAAGGATGACTCACCTAGCCAGTTCTTGACAGAATGTTCTTCATGAAACTTCACGTTTCTCTTCTTAGATTTGCATGTGCAGTGCGATAGTCAAAACTCCTTAGCCTGTTTTTATTCTTTGTGTCTCCGATCAACATACAGGCATAAATAGACGAGTGGCTGCATGATCTGCAACAGCACCTTCTTGATGCTGTCTTTTGTCCCCCAACATCCACGCCAATATGACCTTCATCACAGCTCCATGTGAAACCTCACAATTTAAATCGCCTTCGTCACTGGAGCTCCTATCAGCCAACTTCTTCATCACAGTCACTCAGGCCTCTCCTTTGGCCAAAACATTGAGTACCATGAAGGCATTTTAACTGCTTAGTCATCACACCGTCTATCCTTCGTCATTTCAGGTGTTATTTTGTCATTGACCTGTTTTATGTACAAAAAGGTACACTCGTAGACTCGTAGCTTAAGTATTTGCTGACATCCTCTTCTTTATTGTCAGTTTTATTCCCACCATCGAATGCAGAGCTGATTTGGCTTGGAACATTTGCTGACAACCTGATCATCCATCCCACCCAATCACCTAAATATTTGTAAACTCCAAACTTGACAGCAACTGGCCCAGAATTCAATTCAATACTTTAGCGTGTCTACTGGCCACCACGTTTTAAAACGAAACAACACCTGCTGTGGGACACAATCACCGCTTTTCATCTGTAGAACTCAGTGTATCCTTTGTAAAAGATAGCCCGGACACAGACAGACATGGACTCCAGATGTCCAAACCACACCACTTCTCCACTCCACTCGTCTCCTCGCAAGCTCCATCCTCTTCCACCCGGATGTGCTGCAGGTGCTCCCCGATGATCTCCCTGCAGCATTTCCTGGTGTGGCGGAAGTGCTGTGGTCCAAGGCTCTTTAGTCCTTCGGGCGCCCCCTGGAAAGATGCTGAGTATATTGGGACAAGGATGTTCAGCAAGAGTGAAAGGGAAGGTCTACAGGACGGTAGTGAGACCAGCTATGTTATATGGGTTGGAGACGGTGGCACTGACCAGAAAGGAGGAGACAGAGCTGGAGGTGGCAGAGTTAAAGATGCTAAGATTTGCATTGGGTGTGACGAGGATGGACAGGATTAGAAATGAGGACATTAGAGGGTCAGCTCAAGTTGGATGGTTGGGAGACAAAGTCAGAGAGGCGAGATTGCGTTGGTTTGGACATGTGCAGAGGAGAGATGCTGGGTATACTGGGAGAAGGATGTTAAGGATAGAGCTGCCAGGGAAGAGGAAAAGAGGAAGGCCTAAGAGGAGGTTTATGGATGTGGTGAGAGAGGACATGCAGGTGATGGGGGTAACAGAACAAGATACAGAGGACAGAAAGATATGGAAGAGGATGATCCGCCGTATGCAACCCCTAATGGGCGCAGCCAAAAGAAGAAGAAGATGTTAAAGATAGAGCTGCCAGGGAAGAGGAAAAGAAGAAGGCTTAAGAGGAGGTTTATGGATGTGGTGAGAGGGGACATGCATGTGATGGGTGGAACAGAACAAGATGTAGAGGACAGAAAGATATGGAAGAAGATGATCTGCTGTGGCAACCCCTAACGGGAGCAGCTGAAAGAAGAAGAAGAAGAAAAAGAATTGTACAGCGCCCCTGAAACAGTTTCAGGTTAAGGGCCTCGCTCAAGGGCCCAGCAGAGTAGAATCTCTTTTGTTGGTGAAGATGCCCTTTGACACCGCATTTGTGCCAGTTTACAATTCAGACTTCAGATAATGCTGTTTTTATTTTTTTTTATTATCTAATTTTTATTGAGAAAATGTAAAGTGCATAGAGACAACACCCTGTGATGGGTTTTGCATCCTGACGAGGGATTTGTTCTTTCCTTACACCCACTGTTGTCTGGGATAAGCACCAGCTTCCCTGTGACCCTGCTTAGGAGAAGCAGCTTTGGGAAATGGCTGAATGGATGGATGGATGGATGGATACATTATCAGGCAGGGCCACCTTAACGCATGGGCACACTGGGCAGTTGCCCGGGAGTCCCACGAGCATAGGGACCCCATGCTAATCTATGTATGTTGTGACTTGCTGAGTGGTTGTGTAGGTTGGGGTCCCAGTGCACTGCTTTGCCCAGGGGCCTATGATGTTGTTCAGACGGCCCTGTTATCAGGTAGTTTGTTTTATATAAGACAAGGGGGCTCCGCCCCCTGCTCGCTTCGCTCGCCTACCCCCGGTGTTTTGAACCCGTGCCCGCTGGGCAGCCACGTGTGAGGATGACGCACATTTAATACGGAGCGTTCGCCCGTGTCACTCTGGGGCCCCCCACTGTTAATACGGAGCTCCGTCCGTACTATTATGCGGTGCATTGTGGACTACTGCGGACCCCGTAGTGTTTCCCGTTTCAGTTTGTATCTCGGTCAGTCGAGCTTTTTGTTTTTGAAGCTTTTGAATTCCGGTCTTCATTATCTGTAACCTGCTGTCCATGTGTTTGGCCCCCTCGTTTAACCTGTTTATGACGTTTTACTTTGCTTTCTACTCTGTCTTTCATTTCTGATCTCGCTTTATTCTGCTTTTGTTTCAATGACACCTGGTGCGTGGTGAATATATTTTCCCTTTTTCGAGTAATAATTTTCATTTGTTTGCGATACTGTGATGTTTGTCGTACTGTTGTTAATGCATTACTGTAATATGATTCAGCTACGCTGTATAGTTTGGACGTGTGAGGATGACGTATGTTTAATACGGAGCGTTCGCCCGTGTCACTCTGGGTCTCCCCACTGTTACTACGAAGCTCTTTCCGAACTATTATGCGGTGCATTGTGGAGCACTGCGGACTCTGTAGTGTTTCCCGTTTCACTTCGTATCTCATTTAGTCGAGCTCTTTCTTTTTGGAGCAGTGCCTGCCTGGTCTGCGTCATTTCAGACGCACGTTGTAGGCGCCTGCGTTCATTAATTATATCCAGGCAGGCGCGTGTTTGTATCTCGGTCACTCGAGCTGTGTCGTGTTGAATCCGTGCCTGCTTTGCCTACGCAGTTTGAGACGCGCGTTGTAGGCGTCCACATTCATTAGATCTGTCCACGCGGGCTCGGTGTCGAAGCTGTGCTAGTTGTTGAGCTGTTTGGTTTTGGAGCCAAGACAGTTTTGCTTCCGCAGTTTCAGACGCATGTCCGTACCATCTCGGGTTTGATGTATGAACCTTTGTGGACTCCGTAGTGTGTCCCGTTTCACTCTGGGGCGGGGCGTTGACTCCTCTTGTTTTACTATGTCTCCTCCTGCGCTTTCACCACGCATTAGTGCCACTCACAATATGGCGGCGACGCCTGCGCCTTCCGTATTATGTTGGTTTTTACAATGCTGTGTAGGCGCCTTTGCCTTTTGTACTTTGCCGCGCCTTCCGACGCACGATGTAGGCGCCTGCACCTTCCGGGTCCGCCTCCGCTGTGTGATGTGGACGTTTAACTGTCGTTGTTTCTGCCTTTATATTCTGTATCTCGGTATGCATGTGTTTCATGCCTAGGTTTTTTTTGAAGCTGTTGCATTTCAGTTTTCATCATCTGTAACCCGCTCTCCATGTGTTCGTCCCCGTTCTTGAATCCCTTTATAAAGTTTTACTTTGTTTCCTACTCTGTGTTTTATTTCTGACTTCGCTTTATCCTGCTTGCGGCATGTCAGACGGTTCGTAGTCTTTCTCGTTTTACTCTGAGCAGGGGGGCTTTGTTCTGTAACCTGCTCTCCATGTGTTTGTCCCTGTTCTTTAACCTCTTTATGACGTTTTACTTTGTTTCCTACTCTGACGGTTCGTAGTCTCTCCCGTTTTGCTCTGGTGCTTGGGGGCTTTGTGTGGCACCTGTGCACGTGCGTAGTTTCTCCCATTTCACTCTGGGGGGGGGGGTTTTGTGTGGCACTTGCGCACTATGTCTTTTGCGTCCACGGGCAGGTCCCTGCGTCCATATCCGGTTTACCATTCTCGTTTAGTAACATGGATTAGTGACCCAGACTGAGATGTTCTGGCGCCCTGTCCAGCAATTTTTTTTTTCTATCTTATGTTTTCTTGGTCAGGCTCCAAATTCCCTAGGACCCTGTTCAGGGTAAAGAGGGTGCATGGATGGATGGAGACACAAAAATGAAAGCATTGCAAATTAATTAAGAATTCATAAAAAGTACAAAACAAAGAAAGCACAGAAAAAAATGACAATTGGTACCCACGTCCACATCATTTGAAAGGTGATGCCTTTCAAAAGTATCCTGGCAGTTCCGCTGCTTTCACTTTTTTTAAGGGCTTGACTGGCGAGAATGTGCACATCCAAGCCGTTAGGAAAAAGATTGTTGAAGCACATCGACCCCCACACGGAAATGGGAAAAGATGAAGAGGAAGTAGTGTGCAACTTTCATTTTTGTCTGCAGTCACAGGGATAAGATCTGTGCACATGACAGCTGACAACCAATGAATGCTTATCTGGAAGTACAATGCATGCAATGCAGCAACAAGGAATAAGGACTGTGGGTGCAAGAGGGGCTCGTCTGTCTGATGTCTCGTGTTTTACATACCACAAGAGAATGGAAAATAAAAAGGTGCGAGTTGCGGCTGAACTCGCTGTACCTGTAAAGCATTCACACGGGCGCCAGCTGTGCCAGACAGCACGTCATTGGTTGTCAGAAAAAGACACAAAGGGATGTCATCAGGGATGTCCCTTGTGTAATGTGATGCCAGCGTTACCTGAAAAGGCACTCCATCTTTACCAGTATTCCTGTATCTTAAAATATTTTGGATTGTGAAGATGACGAGATATTCTTTCAAATCCTAGTCAATGAAATAAGCATAAAGTAAAGAAATAAAACCAAACTTTGATACACGTTTTTTATGGGCCAAAGAACGCCCTTTAACATCCAATATCCCAGAGTGAAAAAGTCATTGCATCTTTAAATTTAGGAAATTCGGTTCACCACTTCATCATCAAACGACGCCTATCATTGTCTCATATCACCGAACAGTTTAGTGCCGTTCCTTTATCGTTCACCACTTAAAAGCCAATAGCCTTAATTTTAGAGAAGAAATCCTAACATAGTAATTTGGGAAACAGGTTAGATGCCAGACTACAAGCAGGTAGGGAAACAGAGGCAAAGTTGCCAAACAAACATACAAACAAATAAATAAATAAATAATAATAAACAGAAAAAACACAAGCAAGAGTAATAAAGCATTAAACCCTGGAACTGAAGAAACACATAAGTGCCACAAAAAAGGCTTTCACAAAGACAGGATACACAATGTCTCAGTCCAGCGGCCCCCTTTTTTTTTTTTTCCTTTGCCCCTTCTGTCACATGACTGCCGTCTGATAAGAGCTGCATGGCAACAGACAGAAGTAGGAGGGGCCAGAGGCAAATTAAAGGAAAAAGGAGCGGCAAGGGGGCGGGGCCCAAACAAGACCTCACAATGCAGTGCAGACTCCTTCTCTACACCTCACTGTCTTGGGCTGCTGATGATGATAGGTGAATTAGGATTTGATGACGCTCAATGTCAAAAGAAACTCTACCTCATGTACCACGGTGACAAAAACTGCATCCCAACACTACAGGTGTAAAATGTGAGCAGACTCCTTCCTTAATTGTGTTCTGCAATGCTTGTCAGTTTAAATAGTAACTCTCAGTTATCTCAGTGTGATGGGCTGGCTTTCTGTCCAGGTTTGGATCCTCACTTTGTACACAGTGTAAATATAGATAGATGGATAGACAGATATGAAGACACTTGATAAAAGAAAACTAGATGATAGCTAGCTAGCTAAAAAGACAGATGTGAAAGGTACTATATAATATGTAGATAACGATAGATTTGAAAGGCACTATATGATAGATAGATAGATAGATAGATAGATAGATAGATAGATAGATAGATAGATAGATAGATAGATATGAAAGGCACTATATAATAGATAAATGGACATAAAAGGTGCTATATAATAGATAGATAGATAGATAGATAGATAGATAGATAGATAGATAGATAGATAGATAGATAGATAGATATGAAAGGCACTATATATACATAAATATATAAAAGGCACTAATAGATAGATAGGAAGAATTAAATTGTAAATATATTAATGAAAGAAATGTTTGTCCTCAACTAGGACCTTTTTGAGTCAGAAATCAGACAGGAGGAATCATGTACATACGTCTTTATCATCATGAAGGGGGAACACACCCTATTACAACAGTCAACTAAGGGATACTACTCAGAGCAGATGTGTCAAAGGAATGATCACAGAATAAAGCCGGAGACATACATTTATAGACAATTGAATTTACATAACAGTTCTGAATTAATGCTAACATTTCATCTGACATTTATTTACTCTGGATGGTTCAAAAGGCATGGGATGTTTTAAGAAAAGAGCATAACCAGCTTACATACCCCAAAATAAAAGTCTCATTCCATTATATTCTTGTTCTTCTCCATATTTCGTAAGTTCCACCCTTCTATCCTTCTTTCATGAAATTTTCTATATATGTGACAACTGTCGAGTCTTACTAAGTGCATGAAAGAACATGACATCAGCCAATTTCTTGAACCGTCCCCTGGAACATTGTGTTTGTTTGCTTAATCATTTCTGCAGTCTCTTCATGCTACTCCTTCAAACAAATGCTTGTATTTCTTTTAATGTACATGGCACACCAAAACACTTCATGCACAAAACCCTAAATAACTATATGTTTCTCTCACCATAGATAGATAGATAGATAGATAGATAGATAGATAGATAGATAGATAGATAGATATGAAAGGCACTATATAATAGATAAATGGACATAAAAGGTGCTATATAATAGATAGATAGATAGATAGATAGATAGATAGATAGATAGATAGATAGATAGATAGATAGATAGATAGATATGAAAGACACTATATAATAGATAAATTGACATAAATGGTGCTACATGATAGATAGATAGATAGATAGATAGATAGATAGATAGATAGATAGATATGAAAGGCACTATATAATAGATAAATGGACATAAAAGGTGCTATATAATAGATAGATAGATAGATAGATAGATAGATAGATAGATAGATAGATAGATAGATAGGTAGATAGATAGGTAGATCTGCGGTGGGTTGGCACCCTGCCCAGGATTGGTTCCCCGCCTTGTGCCCTGTGTTGGCTGGGATTGGCTCCAGCAGACCCCCGTGACCCTGTGTTCGGATTCAGCGGGTTAGACAATAGATAGATAGATAGATAGATAGATAGATAGATAGATAGATAGATAGATAGATAGATAGATAGATAGATAGATAGATAGATAGGAAAGGCACTATATAATAGCTAAATTGACATAAATGGTGCTACATGATAGATAGATAGATAGATATGAAAGGCACTATATAATAGATAAATTGACATAAATGGTGCTATATGATAGATAGATAGATCTGAAAGGCACTATATAATAGATAGATGAGAGTAAACCTTTCATCCCATCAAGCTTTTTTTAGTTGACAAATAGCTGTGTTGTTTCCGTATTTCATCCAAGTACGTTTTTGAATTTGTCAACCCTTTTTGTTTCAAAGACATGTCCTGGTGGTTTATCTTATAGACGATTAGTTGCACAGACTGTGATGGACTGAAGTCCTGTCCAGGGATTGTTCCTGCCTTGTGCCCATGGCTGGCTGAGACAGGCTCCATCTTCCCTGCAATCATGATCTGGAAAAGTGGGTTTGGATAATGGATGGATAGCTGTGTGGATAGTTACAAAGACTTCGGAAACAGCCCTCCATAGCGGCTTTTAAAGGCAGACGGCTAGGTATGCACTGGAGTTAACGTTACGGACCTGACATGGTGACTTTCACGTCAGACGGTTGGTTATTCACACACTGACAATGACTATTTAGTACAGCTAACCGAATACTTAAACTTTTATAGTGGACAGCTGTTGACACAGTTGGTAATATGGTAGAGGGATTGTGGTAAAGGTAACTACAACGTGCTGCAGAAACCACTCATTTGAAAGTTTAATTATGTAAATAAAACTTTCTGTCCTTGCAGTACAACACGCTGCGGGAAGTAAACGCTTTACGACAGCCGCCTGCATAACACGCTTCGGATGCACGGTAAGGCGCTACACAAGTCACCGTGCTCTACAGGCTCAGTCAGCGTGTATTCGATTGGGGGTGCAGAGGGACTATTTGTCGGCGCAAGGATCCCGCTGTTAGCAGATGAGTGACGGGCCTTCATTCATTCATTCATGGGTCGAGGGGGAGGGGATCTTCAAATACGCGAAGGGGGGGAGTGGAGAAAGGATACGAGATGGAGCAAAAACAGTAAGTCGCAAAGAAGAATAAGAAGAAGTCACGGCGACGGGAAAAGCTAAGCAAAGCATAATGAAAGCACTAGCCGAGATAAGGCAGGTGGTTTGGCGGTGTCTCGCACGCGAGCGGGTGGTTCCCGAGAGCGCGGTCACGGAGGGGTGCAGGAACCGGGGGAGTTTGGGGCTTCTTTATGTTTGTAGCTAGGATGTCAACACCTGCTCCCTCACAACTCTCACTTCGGCCGCCTTTCCTAGTCTCCCGATTCGGCGTTTGCACGTGGAGTTCGTAAATACGAGCCTGCTATTCAGTGTCTTTGCTTTTGCGGTTCCATCCTTTGTTGTTGTCCGGTGCACGAGGCAATCTGCTCGGGCGGGCGGGCGGCTTTTTTTTTTTTGGCGGGGGGCGGCGACGGTGGGATTCTCTTTTCACGCCAGGAAACCGGACGTTCAGCCCCGCTATCCCCGTGGAAGTGGGGGGATGTGCACTGCTTGATGAAGCTTGCATGCTTGCTTTGAGAAACTTTTTACTTGAATGCTTTTCTTATTTCGTTTCCACTCCATGCATCCTTGAATGGCTTTCGCTGTTTTTAACTTTCCGTGACAGAGGGGGGAGTACGAGCTGCCTTGTTATGGGAGTCCACGTGCAACTTTGCACGGATGGTCGCCAACCCCTCTTGTTATGCTCAGTGGTTGGCGACCTGTTGTTCTGCTTCGGTCGATTTCGTGCCTCGTCATGACAGGCGTGGACATGAGGACTATAAGAAAATGCAAAGAAAGGGCAGCTGAGCCACCCCCACGCCCCCTCCCCCTTTCCTGGCGGCAGGGTCTCGCTCTTTAAATCCCTCGCTCACATTGTTCGAGGACGGAGAGTTGTTGCAAGCATGGAAGTTTGCTCGCTGCGTCCTAAACGCATGGGTTTGAAGCGCAGCTTTTTCGGTGTTCGATCACCTTTGGAAAAAGCCGTCGGGCTGCTGTTGGTGTACCGGAGTTCGGGGGGACATTTTTGGACTTCTCAGTTTATTTCACTTTAATGTATTAAACACTACTTTGGGGGGGGGGGTTTCCCTCTTTTTTTTTTTTTTGATTCGGGTGGGGACGTTCGACTGGTCAGCCCGGGCACTATGCGAAGTTAGATGGTCGTACGAGTCGTTTTCCTCGCCCTCCTTCTAATTTGTCAGAGTCGGCGGTCACGTTGCTATTTTGTGTACGTTTGTTGGAGTTTGAGGTGCTCTCGATCTTGCATTGTACGGATTTAAGCGGACGGCTTAAGAGGCCTGAGTGAGGCAGGCAGCCGCCGAGTAGGTCGGCGTGCAGTGTCCCTTCTCCATTTTTCGCTTTCAGCATTTTTGCATTAATTATTTATGGATTTGCTCGTTGTTTGTGCAGCATGTGTGGACTGCACTAGTTTGCGCAGGCGGACACGATTTCGAAACGGTGCGCAGCGGCCGCTGGCGGAAGGATTGGAGCATCGAAGCGCGGTGAGGAGGCGATACGGAGGCTGCGGGGACGGCGGCGGCGCGGCGTCGAATCAATGAACATAGAGTCCGTAAAAAAATAATAAACGCGCTCCTCGGTCCCGCACAAGAACTCCACTTTCGGGGCGCACCACCCCCCGGCAACATGGAGAGGAAAAGGTGGGAGTGCTCGGCTCTCCCCCAGGGCTGGAAAAGGGAAGAAGTGACCAGAAAGTCGGGTTTGTCCGCTGGCAAGAGCGATGTCTATTACTATAGGTACTGAGCAAAAGGGGGCATTTTGTAAGCTACCCCGTCACGGAGGGGGGCAGGGGCACCTGGGCATTGCGCCACACCCGTCATGGAAGCGGCCTGTGGGTCCCAAGGCCCAGCAGCCCTTTTGGGGAGGGGGCGGAGGGAACGGGCCGTTGGGAGAAGGGGTGCGGGTGTGGGTGGAATGGGAAGGCGGGGCGGTTAACGTTGATGGTGATGTTGGGGGAGGGGTTGCCCTTCTGACACGGGAGACATTTCGCGAGGGTCTGGTCTGCTCCATAACCTGGCGATCGCTAGGGATAGCACCGGTGTAGTGCATGCTGTTACCTTGTATTATAGGCCCGGTGGCGGCGTGTCTGTGCTTGACATGATGGAGGCACGTATGGTGACTGTACTGTTTGGCTGTTGTCTACAAAGCCGTTTGCCTGGAGGGCTTCTGTTTGATGGTGCATCCCAGAGCTGCCAAGTGCTGGATCTGACCGCAGCAGTACTGGTTTGTTCTACTTAAACCACCCGACAGTGCCGTGAATCGACTTAGAAATGTATACAGTACTAGGGCACTTAATGGTGGATTGTGCGACGCATTGTCTTCGAATTTGCTTCACAATTTCTTCATTACACTGCCACAGTTCCATTTTATATTGGCTGTTTAATAAATACACAGCCGTAAAGAATATCATGCTACATTAAAGTATGAGTTTCCTATTTACGGAAGTACACTGAAAATGACTAGACCTTGTAGGATGACTAGACCATTACAGGTGTACTTCCTGTATTTTTGATCAAATGAAGCATTGTTTCACCCACACTGCATTGTGAGCCCTAGACACTTGTGTTCTGTATTTTATATGGCAACACAGCTTTTGCAGAATGTGAGGGAGCAGTTGGTGAAATGAGCAAAGGTTAAGTATTGGACAGTACATGTTTGTATTGTCAGTTCTTTGATTTATAGTTTTATTAAGGGTTCTTAAACATGAATCGTTTAGTGAAATGTGTGGCTGTTGGTTTTTATTTTATCCAGCCTACTGTGCTTGGATAAATACTCATGTTATAACTTTGTTCAGTGCTAAGGGCACTTTCTCCAGAAAAGATGCTGGATTATGGCTTTATTGACTTTGTTTTACATCCTGTGTGTTGTGGCGTGGCTGCTAAAAGTAGGGTAGTTTTCAGAAGTGGGTACACTAGCCCAAAGTGGTATGCAAAAGTACTGTTTGGATGTGCATCCAGAGGTTTACATGAGAAACTATCAGCATACTTGTGCTCAATTCTTTTTTTTTTTTTTTAATTTGAGCTTTAAATGTACTGAAACTATATCAATGTTAATATTTTTCAATACTTAAATACATCTTTTCATTAAAGAAAGCTGCACTAGCCAAAGCAAATACTAAAATCATCCAGCATTAAAGCCAGTCAACTTGTTTTCAAAAATGCTAAAATATTTTCAAAAAGTATCGATTTCAAACTTTGAAATACTGTCTTTAAAATACAGCCTTCTACAGAAACCTATTACTATCCCCTTAACTGTCTGAATTGCATTATAAAGATATTTGCCTGCTTGTCATCAGTAGCATTGTACACACACTCTTGTACCAGCGGGGCAAGCAGACTAACGATATCAAATACATAGTATGCAACAAATACCATTTATTTCTACAGCAGATTTTCATAGAAAGTATGTAGCGCAAAGTACTGTACAAGATGACAAAGAGAAAATAATACATAAAATAAGTGAATAAAAACACATACCAAAAATAGCAGGAATCAGTATGTACTTGTATAACGAGAGATATAGGTAATAGGCAACGTATTATCCTTATATATAGGTTTGGTTTTTATTTTCGTAATAAGCTCAAATGCAATGGTCAAATGGCAAGTGGGGACTCTGTGGCACGATGTTTAAGAAAACCAAAACCTACCCAAACCCCAGTGGGCATTCCACCCAACCTAAATGTACTTAAGCTGTTTTTTATTATTTACATAAAGGCATTGATGTAAGTGGGTCTAATCAACAATCAGCATATCTGCTCAAAATAAAGGAACAGGATCAAAGTGTTGAGCATTCAGTTGTATTCGGGTTGTGCAGAACAGGTGCTTCACTATTGTAGCTCATAGGGCTAGCTTTCCTGCCTCCAAGCACTAGGGGCTAAGATTTGATTTCTTGCCTTCTCAGGGTCTAGTTATTACAGTAGTAGTTCACACATTCTCCCCATGCGTTTATAAATTGTTTGGTATGGGATTGTTTAACAAAAATGACCTTTTTTACGATGAATACTGGAAAGGTGTTGCATCATTCTCCATTACCTAATGTGTTCAGTTGTGTTGTGAAGTAAATTACATTCACTTTGCAGTTAGGTATACTGCTTGAGATGCATTGGAAATGTTTAGTATATCATAAGTTACAATTTCACCACAAACATTGTTTTATAGATTTTTTTATTATTGTAAATTCGCTTAAATATGTTTTGCATGTTAAGCTGAAATCCAGTAATAAAGATACTGTACTGGAAGTAAGCTTTAACAAGTGTAATTAACTGAAAAATGTTGATTTTATTGGGGGGGAAAAAAATTGAAAGCACTAGAAGTTTCCTAGTTATGCAATTCTGCTTCCAGATTAGTAAGAGGGAATGCCTGTCCTACCACTTCTTCGCATGAGGAAGTAACCAAGGGAACATGCCCACAGCCATATTCCTTGTATGGTGAGTTTAGATTCAGTGCTCTGTATACCTTGTGCGAGTCTAAAATGTTGGGGAGGGAATTGTTAAAATGCCTTAACATAGTGAGTAAAGTGCAAATTCCATGCAGGTGGAGATGGGACTATAGTTTAAATACAGGAGTCTAGATTTGCTGGGCAGCAGCATTTACCATGAAAACTCGTGCTATGTAATTATAAATCAGTTAATGTGATAATAAAATTGACTTGAACATTACATGTGACATACTCATTTCTTCTTTGTTGATGCTATCAATATTGCCAACCCATTTATAAACGTTTTGATACTGTTAAACTCCTGAAATATCAAATTTGACAGTTCAATGTGTATAATGCATTACTACAAGAGTCTGAGAGATTTTGTACATCTGCTATAGAACCATCCCACATTTGATCAAAGAACAATATGTGATTTAATATTTTAACAAACATATTTCACTATATTACCTGTGCCTTACTGTTAACATGCAGGAAGTATTGCTATCTGCATTTCAGAACAGGTAATCAACCTGAAGCTAAGCGTATTTGAGCTGTGCCAGTACTCAAGTTAGAGACCCATCTAGAAAAAGCTTTGATTGCTGCAGGAAGAGGTGTTGGTGAGACCAGCAGGGGGAGCTTAACCTGTGGTCTGTGTGTGGATACCAATGCCCCAGTGCAGTGATGGGAACACTGTTGCTGTCCTTAAGATGAGACCTAAGAGTGAGGTCCTGACTCAGTGGTAAGATTCCTGGGTGTTTCCTGAGATCTGGGCTAAATTGCCCTCCTCATCCTGGTCATTCTTGCCCCCTAATTCTGCCCTGTCCCTTATTGGCTAACTAAATCTCTCACCCCTTCAACACCTAATAGCTGAAGTATGCTGAACATAGTGGTACAAAACTGGCAGCCATTGGATTATCCAGGTGAATTATACACATTGGTGGTGGTTGAAGTGTTTCCTTACTGCCTGTGTAAAGTGCTT
Source organism: Erpetoichthys calabaricus (assembly GCF_900747795.2). Classification (NCBI taxonomy): domain Eukaryota; kingdom Metazoa; phylum Chordata; class Cladistia; order Polypteriformes; family Polypteridae; genus Erpetoichthys; species Erpetoichthys calabaricus. The sequence goes on from NC_041405.2 coordinate 144,731,247, forward strand.
TGAGGGGAATGGGTGGAGAATACTGTCAGGAGTAATTTGTGTCAGACGGGTATTGGCAAGAGTGAAAGGGAAAGTCTACAGGGCAGTAGTGAGACCAGCTTTGTTATATGGGTTAGAGACCAAGCTGGAGGTGGCACGAGTTAAAGATGTTAAGATTTGCATTGGGTGTGACGAGGACGAACAGGATTAGAAATGAGGACATTGGAGGGTCAGCTCAGGTTGGACGGTTTGGCAGCAAAAGTCAGAGAGGCGAGATTGTGTTGGTTTGGACATGTGCAGAGGAGAGATGCTGGGTATATTGAGAAAAGGATGCTAAGGATAGAGCTATCAGGCAAGAGGAAAAGAGGCAGGCCGAAGCGGTTTATGGATGTAATGAGAGATGAGAGAAGATAAGGAAAAAGGCGATCTGCTGCAGCAACCCCTAACAGGAGCAGCCGAAAGAAGGTGGTTAGAAAAGCACTACATAAATGTAATTATTGTATGTGTTCTCGTAGTGTAGTACACATGCTTATTCTACTGGTTGTATTCAAACAAGTGTATCTTTCTGAAAACATGATGAGCCTATGTCTGTACCGTGGGGCCTATGGCAGGAATGGACCAAGGAATGAACCCCCTTTATTGCTCTTGACACATTCAAGCATAACAAACAACCCATGCAAACACATCTCTGATAAGGCTAGGGATTAAACTTGATCCACTATATGTCTGAGGTAAGAGCACAAGCCACTGTGCCTCTAGGTTGGCATGCTCCATAATGTTATCTATAGTAACTGGATTAAAAAGTAAACTGCTACTTTAATGGGTTTCCTTTGCTGGATTGCCTGCCGCACCCTTGCTGAATATTCTTTGCTGGGGTATAGCCATGATTGTGCCCTGTATATGACTGGAGCCCTGTTCCTGTGACCCTAACCTGGGTGGATATTACTTTGCTCCACAACATATATAGGAGTAAACATTTTAGTAAGTGAAGGAATGGGCTGGAGGAGGAGTATAGGGACCTAATCAATGACTTTGTTAAATGTTGCGACTCAAACCACCTACACCTGAACACCAGCAAAACCAAAGAGCTGGTGGTGGATTTTAGGAGGCCCAGACCCCTCATAGACCCAGTGATCATCAAAGGTGACTGTGTGCAGATGGTGCAGACCTATAAATATCTGGGAGTGCAGCTGGATGATAAATTAGACTGGACTGCCAATACTGATGCGCTGTGCAAGAAAGGACAGAGCCGGTTATACTACCTTAGAAGGCTGGCGTCCTTCAACATCTGCAATAAGATGCTGCAGATGTTCTATCAGACAGTTGTGGCGAGCGCCCTCTTTTACGCAGTGGTGTGCTGGGGAGGCAGCATTAAGAAGAAAGACGCCTCACGCCTGGACAAACTGGTGAGGAAGGCAAGCTCTATTGTTGGCATGGAGCTGGACAGTTTAACATCTGTGGCAGAGCGAAGGGCGCTCAGCAGGCTTCTATCAATTATGGAGAATCCACTGCATCCACTTAATAGTATCCAGACAGAAGAGCAGCTTCAGTGACAGACTGCTGTCACTGTCCTGCTCCACTGACAGATTGAGGAGATCGTTCCTCCCCCAAACTATGCGACTCTTTAATTCCATCCGGGGGGGGTAAACGTTAACATTTAACATTATACAAAGTTATTGTCTGTTTTTCACCTGCATTATCATCATTCTTTAATTTAATATTATTTATTGTATCAGTATGCTGCTGCTGAAGAATGTGAATTTCCCATTGGGATTAATAAAGTATCTATCTATCTATTAATAAAACATTGTTTTGCCACTGCATATTGGAAATCTTTTTCACTTATACATTCATTTCATATCAGTCCTTTCACATGCGCATGGGGAGAACGTGCACTGTACATACAGACCCTGACCCAGGTGGCAACAAAAACTTGAGCTACAGGTGCTGTGTAGCAGGAATGCTACTACCTCGGTGTCACCACTCTGGCCACATTAAAATTTGTACAAAGTAACCTGATTAAAACTAAATTTAGTACATGTAATATCGGCTCAGTTGATAGCACTGATTCCATATTTTGAATTAGTATAATATTCTTTTAGTAAAAGGACAACAACATGTGCATGCATAATGCTACAATTGGAGTATCCAATGTCTCTGTGAAATAATGCAATGTATTGTTTGTGGCGGTGGAGTGGACAAGGTTATGACGCCCTTATGTGACAGCAAGCTGAAGTTCTGATCAGCCAGTGCAAGGAAGGCATTGTTTAAAATGTATAGAAAATGCTGGACTTTGGAAAACAGTTTCATGTGGCAAATGCATTTATATCCTCATTGTGAAGAAATAACTTTTACATACAACTTTTAAATAAATGGTATTAAATAGTATACAGTATCAGTAGAAAAACATTTTTTTTTTCCCCTAAGAATTCCAAGGATTAGTAAGCAGTAGTAGGTTGAGGCTTTAGCTACGGGGCTCTGCTTGTGTGAGAGGGGCGTCATCAGGCTCAGTATTTAAGTGTAGGTGGTAGATTTGCTACTTTAGTGTAGGCATATCCTGATTAGAGCTGCTGATTAGCTGTTCTTACTGCATATCTGTCTATTAGTCATTTCTACAAAAACACAACTGTTATGATCACCATGTCTGTTTCTCTTATTGCTGTGGTACGTAGTGCCACTGCTTTACATCCAAGCTGTTTTCTTCAGAGATAACTGGGAGTCTTAAAATCCAAGGATGAAAGAATTTTATCTTCTGATTAGTTTGCCTGGCACAATTTGTTATAATGACTAGGAGGGGTGTGTGGCGAGTTGCCCAAGGTCTCCAGCAACATGACTGTTCAGCTTTGTTTTACCAACTATGGAGCCCAGAGGTTTTTGATTCCTGTGATGCTGCTAACTAGAGTTTTTGTTTTCCTCTCCTCTGTTGTCCACTGAACATACCAATAGTAGTATAAATATACATAAACTGTAATGGTCCACTTTTGTCTAAGTCAGATTTTAGTTGCTTTGATTAGTTTTTTGTTAAAACTAATCCATTTTTATGTGTGCATTTTGTAATTGGTAGCACTTGTAAATGTATTTTTACCTGTGAACTTGTTACAGCGAGAGTTTGTGAAGAGCACTATACAAATAATTTGACTAAGAGGAGCAGAGAGGTTAAAAAAAAAAACTTACATTAAACGTTTCTAAGGTAATTTAAGTGTCCTACAGACTACAGAAAATAGTGTTAGAAAAGCTCACTCGGAGATAACAGGCATGGGAGAAGGGTTATGAGATTAAAAGTGTAAATTAATGCTGCAGTTATTTTTAATAATTCCATCAGAAGTCCAGCCAGTATAGGATGAATGATGGACCAGCTACCTAGTTTGACTATTACTTCTGATTGTTCTTAATAAGTTTAGCAGTGAAATAATTATAATAGGCAGCACTAGTTTCATGTTGTTTATAATCATTACTGGTGTAAGTTACGGTATTTACTGCCAATTTACAACAGCCCATTGTTTTTTATTCACACTGTACATACACACGTAGAATGTGTGTATGTGGACACATCTCCTAAATTTGAGAGGAGTTCTTTCCTTATGCATTTTCAGAGTGCCTTTCAAAAACTAAACAAGTGTGATGGTGCCATGTAAGAGAGACCGTGGAGATTTCAGTCTTTGTCCTTATCTTCACATGCAGTGTTTTTCTCCGTTAGTTAGGAACATAGATGCAATTAATTGTACTTGTCAGTGTGCTAGTTTTACAGTTGTTGTGCAGGACTGCAGGGCAAGTATGTGTTTTAATTCTGTAAGAAATGCATGCTGAAGGGTTAAGCTCCTTAGTATAAACAAACATTTTAATTTGGTTTAAATTTTCATTGCATAGTAGTATCAAAATAGAAATGAACAGAGGACTATTTTCTGCCTTGTGCGCCTTGATGCTCGGATAGGGTCTGGTCCCTGTGTTGCTGTTTCATATTAAATAAGAATAGCTAAAGAAAGTAATAAGAAAACTAGTACAAGACCAAATGTTTTTTAAATAGGCCACATGCATTACATTTTATCAAAGAGCATCTTTCATGAAATTGAGTATTGATATTTCTGATTCCAAAATGAGAATAAAACCCAACTTCTTGGTTAGAGACTGCTTGCTCCAAAGTAGGACTTTGGTCAGTTCATTAAAAAATGAGCTTGGTTTGAGCAAAAACCAGCAGCAATGTGGGTTTTTGAGGAGCAGGTTTAAAATGTCATGGGAAATACTCGTCCTTTATTTGAATATTTATCAATCCATGGTGTATGTTGTTCTGAATGTGGGTGATTCGGTGTGTTTCCGGACTACTGGGGAAAATTGCTTCAGCAAGTGGGTAAACAGCAAGGAAACACTCTGCTGTTTTTTACTAGCTGTTATTTTCACAGCGTAAACTGTGAGTGCATAACAAACATGCAAATTCCACAAACATTGACTAGTATACCATGTTTAAATATGCAAAGCGGTGTATTGATGTAGACATTAAGCAGTCATCTCCCATTATGCAACTTGCATGTAGCTGCCCTTATACTAGACTCATGTATGCAAATAGATTGAGACTGCATGTGCAAAATACACCATTTATTGCAAGCATAGACAATAACTGAATAAATTTTACGTTCATTCTACTGCACCGTTGAAGACACTAACCATGTAACTTGCTAGTCCTGCCAGGACAGAAACATTGTACAATGTAGTAGCAGTGACAGAGCAATAAACTAAAATAAAGAGTAGTATCAGTAATATGTCCCAAACTTTATATTCAATAATCAGTCTTTTAGGAACAATAAGTCAGAATTTGCAATGGTACACACTGACTGCTGTCTGCAACAATTGAAAATACTGTTACTTCCCATATATATATATATATATATATATATATATATATATATATATATATATATATATATATATATATATATATATATATATATATATATAAAACATATTTAGTGCTGGGCGGTATACTGAAAAGCGTTTTTTATTTTTGTTATGATATGGATTTTTCTTATACCGCAACACTGGTTTAAATTGCCTAAACGACGTTCGGAATGTGGCGCAGCAGGAAACTGTTTAAGTGGGACCTTTTTCGCTGCTACACTGCTAATTATGAGTTGTTGCATGGGGTCTCCTTTTCACTGCTACACCGCTAAATACAGTGCATCCGGAAAGTATTCACAGCGCATCACTTTTTCCACATTTTGTTATGTTACAGCCTTATTCCAAAATGGATTAAATTCATTTTTTTCCTCAGAATTCTACACACAACACCCCATAATGACAACGTGAAAAAAGTTTACTTGAGGATTTTTGCAAATTTATTAAAAATAAAAAAAAAAAAACTGAGAAATCACATGTACATAAGTATTCACAGCCTTTGTTCAATACTTTGTCGATGTACCTTTGGCAGCAGTTACAGCCTCAAGTCTTTTTGCATATGATGCCACAAGCTTGGCACACCTATCCTTGGCCAGTTTCGCCCATTCCTCTTTGCAGCACCTCTCAAGCTCCATCAGGTTGGATGGGAAGCGTCGGTGCACAGCCATTTTAAGATCTCTCCAGAGAGGTTCAATCAGATTCAAGTCTGGGCCACTCAAGGACATTCAGAGTTGTCCTGAAGCCACTCCTTTGATATCTTGGCTTAGGGTTGTTGTCCTGCTGAAAGATGAACCATTGCCCCAGTCTGAGGTCAAGAGCGCTCTGGAGCAGGTTTTCATCCAGGATGTGTCTGTACATTGCTGCAGTCATCTTTCCCTTTATCCTGACTAGTCTCCCAGTTCCTGCCGCTGAAAAACATCCCCACAGCATGATGCTGCCACCACCATGCTTCACTGTAGGGATGGTGCCAGGTTTCCTCCAAACGTGACGCCTGGCATTCACACCAAAGAGTTCAATTTTTGTCTGATCAGACCAGAGAATTTTCTTTCTCATGGTCTGAGAGTCCTTCAGGTGCCTTTTGGCAAACTCTAGGTGGGCTGCCATGTGCCTTTTACTAAGGAGTAGCTTCCGTCTGGCCACTCGACCATACAGGCCTGATTGGTGGATTGCTGCAGAGATGGTTGTCCTTCTGGAAGGTTCTCTCTCCACAGAGGACCTCTGGAGCTCTGACAGAGTGACCATCGGGTTCTTGGTCACCTCCCTGACTAAGGCCCTTCTCCCCTGATCGCTCAGTTTAGATGGCCGGCCAGCTCTAGGAAGAGTCCTGGTGGTTTTGAACTTCTTCCACTTAGAAACGATGGAGGCCACTGCGCTCATTGGGACCTTCAAAGCAGCAGAAATTTTTCTGTAACCTTCCCCAGATTTGTGCCTCGAGACAATCCTGTCTCGGAGGTCTACAGACAATTCCTTTGACTTCATGCTTGGTTTGTTCTCTGATGTGAACTGTCAACTGTGGGACCTTATATAGACAGGTGTGTGCCTTTCCAAATCATGTCCAACCAACTGAATTTATCACAGGTGGACTCCAATTAAGCTGCAGAAACATCTCAAGGATGATCAGGGGAAACAGGATGCACCTGAGCTCAATTTTGAGCTTCATGGCAAAGGCTGTGAATACTAACGTACATGTGCTTTCTCAGTTGTGTTTTTTTTTTTTTTTTAATTTGCAAAAATCTCAAACTTTTTTCACGTTGCCATTATGGGGTGTTGTGTGTAGAATTCTGAGGAAAAAAATGAATTTAATCCATTTTGGAATAAGGCTGTAACATAACAAAATGTGGAAAAAGTGATGCGTTGTGAATACTTTCCGGATGCACTGTAGGTAGTGTAGGTATTGCGCTCTGTAAATGGACAGAGAACATTCCGAAACTGAAGCTGTAGCTGACGATAAAGTTGAACATGATCACACAGAAGAACTTTTGCCGAAAAAAGGAGTCACGTCCGTTGCCTGGAGACACTTTGGTTTTAAAAGGTCGGATGTGGACCATTATGTTCAAATGTGTAAATACTGTTTCTATACTACTGGATAATACTGCAAGCCATGTTGTACTTGTTTTATTTGTTTTCAATATTGTGTAATGTACCTGGGTACTGTGTAATAGTGTGACGACCTGTTGACTTTATTCTCGTCATAAGTTATATAGCACATTAAATGCTTTGTGTTAAGTGTTCCCCGAGCCATGTCAAATTGGTATGTGCTTCTTAAACTGACTTTCTGTTGTACTGAGGAGACACCCGCAGCGATCGCCGCACAGAACACATTCACTTCATGATATTCCTGCTCTCAGAACATTTAGAATACTAAGATAAATACTTGATATCATTTTCATGTATTAATCATGTGGGGGCACGGCGGCGTGGACGTTGCACTGCTGCCTGGCAGCAAGGGGGTCTCGGGTGTACCCTGCCTTGAATTTGCATGTTTTTCTGGTGGGTTTACTCGGCGTGCTTCAGTTTCCTTTCAAAGTCATGTAGGATGTGGGGTTTTGTTATGCTATATTGACCCTGCTAGTGTATGTTTTGCTCGTATTCACCCTGCGATGTGCTGGCGACTCGTTCAGGATTTTCTCCTGCCTTTCACACAATGTTTGCTGTGATGGGCGGAACCCTGAATGGATGGCATAATTAAACATGTATAACGAAGATATTTTTAAAGTTCTGAACACTCCGTCGGCTAAGTTTATAACTAGTTTTAATTTCACAAAGACGTTTATCGTGTGGTGATTGGTTATTGGTTATGTGGAGAAAGAAAAAGGAAAGATAGGAACTGGGGTTTTGGTACGTCAGACAGACAGCACGCGTGCAATAAAGAAAGCCCACTCAGAAGAACATCCTTTGAATTCTGTGTTCGTGTCTCCGACCACCAGATCACAAACCCAACATTTACACAATATTTAAGTTAAACCTGTGCAATACCCATTCATGCATCCAGTTTTTTGGAGCCTCGTCACACCTGCCATAAAGTTCTCTACACTGAATATACACCTGGGGACCCCTTACTGCGAGGGAGCAGCACTACCGCCTCACTGCCGTGCTTGTTTAATACCTGCTTTAATGCATTTCATCCTGAAAATGATATCAAGTATTTATCTTAGCATTATAAATTTTCAGAGAGCAGGAATATCATGAAGTGAATGGATTCTGTGCGGTGATTGCTGCAGGCGCCTGCTCTTAGTGCGGAGAAAGTCAGTTTAAGAAGCGTATTGATTACCAACTGGGTTTGGGAACATTTAACACAAAGTATTTGATGTGCTGCGTTAACTTATGACGGGGTTTGAGAAAATCTAGTAAATTAAACATTGATTTTAGGATGAAGTTTAGTTTACGACATTCTACTTTAATTATAAAATAAACTATGAGAATAAAGTGGAAATATCGACTTTAATCTCGACATAAACTGCGAGAATAAAGTGGAAATGTCGACTTTAATCTTGACATAAGCGTCAACATTAAAGTGGAAATGTCGAGAATAAACTCAACATGTCGACTTTATTCCCGACATATAGTTTGTTTTTTTCTTCCGTGTCCATTTTTTTAAATTTTTTTTTTTAACAGTGGCCCAAATGCGCTTCCATAGGGCTATACCACAAATATCATTATACTATATATATATATATATATATAAATAAAATATGTGTGTGTGTGTGTATATGTATATGTAATTATTTAAAAAAAAAAAAAAAAAAAAAAATTTGCATTTATATAGCGCTTTTCTCACTACTCAAAGCGCTCAGCAATTGCAGGTTAAGGGCCTTGCTTAAGGGCCCAACAGAGCAGAGTCCCTATTGGCATTTACGGGATTCGAACCGGCAACCTTCCGATTGCCAGTGCAGATCTCTAGCCTCAGAGCCACCACTCTGTGTATGATGTGTATATATATATATATGTGTGTGTGTATATATATGTGTGTGTGTGTGTGTGTGTATGATGTGTGTATATGTGTGTGTGTGTATGATGTGTGTATATGTGTGTGTATGTATATATATGCATGTGTATGTATATGTATTTACAGTGGGTACGGAAAGTATTCAGACCCCCTTCAATTTTTCACTCTTTGTCATATTGCAGCCATTTCCTAAAATCATTTAAATTAATTTTTTCCCTCGTAAATGTGCACACAGCACCCCATATTGACAGACAAAAAAAAGAATTTTTGAAATTGTTGCAGATTTATTAAAAAAGAAAAACTGAAATATCACATGGTCCTAAGTATTCAGACCCTTTGCTCAGTATTTAGTAGAAGCTCCCTTTTGAGCTAATACAGCCATGAGTCTTCTTGGGAAAGATGCAACAAGTTTTTCACACCTGGATTTGGGGATCCTCTGCCATTCCTCCTTGCAGATCCTCTCCAGTTCTGTCAGGTTGGATGGTAAACGTTGGTGCACAGCCATTTTTAGGTCTCTCCAGAGATGCTCAATTGGGTTTAAGTCAGGGCTCTGGCTGGGCCATTCAAGAACAGTCACAGAGTTGTTGTGAAGCCACTCCTTCGTTATTTTAGCTGTGTGCTTAGGGTCATTGTCTTGTTGGAAGGTAAACCTTCGACCCAGTCTGAGGTCCTTGGCACTCTGGAGAAGGTTTTTGTCCAGGATATCCCTGTACTTGGCCGCATTCATCTTTCCCTCGATTGCAACCAGTCCTCCTGTCCCTGCAGCTGAAAAACACCCCCACAGCATGATGCTGCCACCGCCATGCTTCACTGTGGGGACTGTATTGGACAAGTGATGAGCAGTGCCTGGTTGTCTCCACACATACCGCTTAGAATTAAGGCCAAAAAGTTCTATCTTGGTCTTATCAGACCAGAGAATCTTATTTCTCACCATCTCAGAGTCCTTCAGGTGTCTTTTAGCAAACTCCATGTGGGCTGTCATGTGTCTTGCACTGAGGTATGCATACTTTCCGTACCCACTGTATGTATGTATGTATGTATGTGTGTGTGTGTGTGTGTGTGTGTGTATATATATATAATATATATATATATATGAGAGAGAGGGACAGATATAAAATTATATCTATTACCCAGAAAAGCATCATTTGCTCATGTTTTTGAAAAGTTGCATATTATAGCATTTGTAGTTTCTGCTACATTTTTGGTAGCATTTTTATTTTTACCATAAAACTAGTGTAGATGTAACAGTGCAACACAAAGAACATGTAGGCCTACTCCAGCATATGGTGGTGCTTTGAAATTATGAGAAATAAATTCTATCGGTTTAACAGATGTAAAGCAGTTTGTATTGCACAGTTCTTGGTATGATCTCGAGCAGTTCATTAGAAGATTCACTAGGAGGGAAGAGAGTACAGTAAAAGTCAGTTCATTGGTTCCATATCCTCTTTAATAAAATCCCTTTGTGCGTCCAGGTGTCCGTGTGTGTGTGTGGCTTCTGGTGAAGTGCGCATGCGCGGGGCACGGTGCGATGCGCGATATTACTGTCGGAGAAGTTAGAGGCGTTTTATGGAAATACAAACCAGTATTACTGAGAGAGGAAATTAAAGGTACACAATACAGTGACGCATATTACAGCCACATACAAGCCAGTATTACTGTCTTAGGAGATTAAAGGCATATTACCGACGCACACGCCTGTATTACCACCAGAGAAAATTAAAGGTATATTATGGACGTACAAGACCGTATTACGGTCACAGACAATTAAAGGCACACAATACACGGTGGCAGCCCACAAAGAACGGTCAGCTCAGCAAGTAAACAACAACAAAAGAGAGGCTGAAAGAGAAAAATACGACCAACAAAAAGAATGAGGTCAAAGTCCCTTGCCATTTAATATAGACTGTTCCTACTAATGTTTATGCACTACTGTTCTAGCGCCCGTTATTGTAACGGGCTAAATGACTAGTTAAATAATAAAGCAGTAAAACCAACATTGTTTTTTTTTCCATTTTAACATTCAGTGACAAGTATTTTTTTTTTAAATTTATATTTTTTAACACCTTTACATGTCTTATACAAAAACCGAACATTGGCAGTCCCCTTCACAGCAGTGTTTCTCGATGATATGAAAATGTCTGTTTGTGCTGCTATAGTTCTTGACAGTCTTGATCTATAAATATACTATATTAACTTTATACATCATGAGAAGGTTGCTGTCTCAAATTTCAACCACCTTTCAGCTTCATTTTGACATCTCAAAGTTAAGTTTTTTTTCCTGCTTTTCTCGACGGAAAAGTGAGTAATGGGCAGTGTGACTTTGGTCAATCCACATTATCATGACCTGTGCACACAATCCACTTTTTTGTATTTTTTGTAATGTTTCCTCTTCATACAGGGGTGTTTTTTTTTATTATTTTTATTTTTTTAAATGCTTAATTTATCTTTGGTATTCTATATAACAAATTATAATAAACAAAACCCTAATTGTGAAACATTAACTTGTTCATAGTTGACTGACATTTTTTTTTTCTTATTTTATAATTCGGCAAAGCTGGTGACTTGCACAGAGACCAGCAGTTTTATTTTACAGAAAGTGTAAGATATCTACAGTATGCTTTGAATCCATTATAGCGGTTATAGAGTTTGCTCAAATAAAAATTGTTGAAACTGTGATCTTGGCTTATGATGCCTGAGCAACATACAGTTGACATTAGTAATATGATTTTGTTTGTTACATTAAAATCAATGCCAATCTTAAATCAGTTTACAATGCCATAGACAACTGTTACATACAGTATGTTACCTAGTCAGTTTGTTGTAAAATTGTAAAGCCCTAAGAATTTGCTTCTGAACTAAAATTGAAAAACATTGATGTTTACTTAATGTAGGCTGAGTTTCATTTACTGCCTGACCTGGAAAATCTCAAAGTACAAGTGCTTCTGCAAAAAATGTGTTAAACCTGATCAACTAGTGTTGTGGGTATTTAGCATAGTTCCTTGCTGTGAGAGAAACATTTCCTACTTGTCTAATACAGGTTAAGCTTTTCTTAGACCCAATATGATGGACTCCATTCTCTGCTTTCTCGAATGTATTAAGTCCAGCTGGTGGCTTTTATTTGTATAGTTACTGATAGACTGTGATATACTAGTCTCCTGTACCCCCCCCCCCCCCACCCCCCCTTTTTTAGTGTAATTTATGTAACTGTAGAACCTGGAAAGTAAATACAAAATCTCTTGTGCCACAGTGGCAGGAACATTGAGGAAGTAGCACAAAGTCAAGACTGGGTTCGAATCTCAGTCCCTATCCATTTGGAGTTTGGGTGTTCTTTCTGTGTGTGTTCTCTTTGGACACTTTAGTTTCCACCCAAAGTAGTGTGGTAGAGATTAAGACTTTAGGGACCTGCAAATTCTGAGTCAAATATTGTGCTGGAGAATATAGTTGAATAGGGTAGCATGTTGGCTGAATGTTCTGTTCTTGTCAAAATTGCATGTGTGTGTTATAAATCAACATACTTAGAACATCACATTAAAAGCCTGATTTGTTAGTACTATGTTAGTACAACAAAGATTACTCCCCCTCCCAGTGAGAGAGAGAGTGGAACCTTACTACTTTTGACATCTGTGAAGCTCTCCATTTCTCTTCTCTTACAGCCCAAGTGGGAAGAAGTTCCGGAGTAAGCCACAGTTAGCCCGGTACCTTGGCAACTCTGTGGACTTGAGCTCATTTGACTTCCGTACTGGCAAGATGCTAATGAGCAAGCTGAACAAAAATCGACAGAGAATGAGATACGATTCTAATAACCAGGCCAAGGTAAGGAAGCTCTTGTACACAATTGTGACATTGGGAGTTAGTCTGTGGTCATATGGCAGGCATATTGTGCAATCCAGTGAGTCCAATAGAATGGCGACCCTTAAAGCAGTTGAGATTAGGGGTGGAAGTTGATTCGTTTCAATTTTTTTTTTCTCCTTTTTGTAAAACTTGAGTTATGTGTATGGAATGTTATTTGATTTTAATAAATTCAATAAAAAAAAAAGATGGTGAGATGAAGATAGTCAAAAAGATACAGGCAAAGGTCAAAATGAGGAGATAAAAGTATTCACGCCCACTATGGTAAAGGAGTCATTTCTTTTCTTTGGCGGTCTCTTGCTGTGTCTGGATGTTATATTTAAAATTTTATTTATGAATCTTCCAAGTGTATTTTTTGTGGTGTAGAACTTCTATCCTTTTTTGGTAATCTTTTGTAACATTTACAGACTAAATATGTAAGAAAGTAATGCAACACTAAAACGTCTCAACAGGCAATGCCATTTGCTCAAAATGTCTATTAGTAACTTAAGGCTGATACTAAATACTGTATAAACTATCTAATGAGTAAAGCAGTGGAGATTAAGGTTGCAGTTGATTGTGTTTGGATCCTCTTGGAAATGAACTATGTGGTTGTAGGTATGCATGATGATAATCACTGTATATGGAATACTGGGTATTCTTGAACAGAAACCCTTTAGTGTGAATTGTTCCTCCACTTAAGTCCATGTTAATCAGACATAGGTTTGCACCCTGATCCTGTTGATGTAAATAGACTTGTTTTTTAAACTATTAATTTTGTAAATATGCTGGTTGGGAAGTGCATCTTGGATAATATGGTACTGGATTCAATTTGTTCTCTTACTTTATGCAGGGAAAGCCTGATCTCAACACCTCCTTGCCAGTCAGACAAACCGCCTCCATTTTCAAGCAGCCTGTTACAAAGGTTACAAATCATCCTAGCAATAAGGTCAAGACAGATCCACAGAAGGCCATTGATCAGCCCCGGCAGGTAAGTGTGATAGGAAGGGTAGTGTGTCAACAAAGAGTTAAGAGCAATTGTATCCCATTTCCACACAAGCATTTCAGTTTGCATTTTAATGCTTAAATAACTACATACTCATGAATGTCTCCCTGTTTCTAAATTCAAACCTCCAAACCACCCTCCCCTCAAAAACAGCTATTCTGGGAGAAGAAATTAAGTGGCCTCAATGCATTTGACATTGCAGAAGAGTTGGTGAAGACTATGGAACTTCCCAAAGGACTTCAGGGTGAGTTTCCCAGAAAAGCTCTTTAGGTCTTGCTGATTATCATCGATGTGCTTTTATTTTGCAACTTGGGAGCTGACTTGACTCCATTTTGTCTCCCTTTGGCTTTCCAGGAGTTGGACCAGGCTGTACAGATGAGACGCTTTTGTCTGCAATTGCCAGTGCACTACATACCAGTACAGCACCCATCACTGGACAGATGTCTGCTGCAGTCGAGAAGAACCCAGGAGTCTGGCTAAACACAACTCAACCTCTTTGCAAAGCATTTATTGTAACGGACGAGGACATTAGGTAAGTTTCCAGTAAGGGTTTTGTTTCGGCTGGCTTTAATACTCCTAGAAAGTTGCTTTTATTGATGGGAAGTAGCTAGTCAGTCCAAATTTGACTAGTTTACTTATTTTAAAAGCTGTTATAACAGACTCTGTTATTGATTATGCTCTAGATGAGGGGTCTCTAACTCCAGTCCTGGGGCTTCTTGCATAACGCTCTGCGTAGGATTCGCACTGTAACATGACGTAAGCACAAAAGCTGAAATGTGCTTACGCACAGAAAAATCCAGATGCAGGAATCTGTGCGTACGCAAACTTCCACATTCTTTTGCTACGTAAATCCCGATCAGCGTGAAAAGTAACGCATGTGCCTGCTGTCCCGCCCCAACTCCTCCCAGAATTACGCCTCTTTGAATATGCAAAGCAATATAAATAGCCCTTAAGCTCAATTCTTAAGCTCAGTGTTCTGTGAAAAGACAATGGGAAAAGCAAAAGGGGAAAATGGAAGAATTTCAGCAAATGCCAAGTGGAGGCAAGCAAAAACGTACTATTTGTTGGTTTAAACAGCAGTATAAACAACAAAAGGAAGCTAATCGACTGACACAGTGTGTCGGAGAAACTCGAAAGCTCAAGTTTACAAAGTCGCACAGTGCCTGAAATAAAAAAAAGTTCTCAGATATCAAAGTCGCCGCGAAAAGGTGAGACGTAGCCCACCATCTGAGTGTCATATGAAAACTTATTAGGGTACAGAGAAAAAAAAAAGGCACACAGTGGGGGGGGGAGCACGAAATGTCAACTTCAATCTCGAAATTTCCACTTTAATTACGTAGTTTATTTTGTCATTAAAATAGAACATCATAAACTTCATCTTAAAATCGTTTAACCAGTTTCTCAAATTACATCGTAATTAAAGTAGCACGTTAAATGCTTTGTTTTGTATGTGTTCTTTTATGTGCTCTGTGTGTGAATCACTATGTGCTTCTTAAACCGGCTTTCTCTTCCTCTGACAGGACACAGAATCCATTACATTTGTGATATTACAGCTCTCTGAATAACTAAAATACCGATGTATACGTGATATCATTTTCATGATGATAGGAGTTAAAGCACATTATTAAACATGGGAACACGGCACAGTGATTGTGCGTGATCTTCAATGAAATAATTAATTGCAGTGGTTCTAGGCTCGTGGTGGCCCTGGGCAGAGAAAGAATCGGTGGCCCCTTCGCCCGCCAATGTCAATATGGTATCTTATGTACGGCGGATGTATAGCCGCCTAGTGCTCATGACACAAGCATTAACTTTTGCCGAAATTTGCCGCTGCGTTTTTAGCTGTGTCGTTATTTTCTTTGTTTTATATTCAATATATATTGTGGCAGTCCCTGGGATTTGGCGGCCCTGTGCAGGTGCACAGTTTGCACATGTCTGAGGCCGCCCCTGCAGTACTGTCTCTTTCAAACGTACTAACCTCCAGTTCCTGTCCTTCCTTTTCTTTCTCCAAGTAACCGGTCGCCACACAATCAGCTCTGTAATAGACGTTAAGCAATCTGTAAGCTTATAATGCCGATTCTTCAAAACTTTTAAGGAACATTGAAATATCTTCGTAGTACATGTTTAATTATTCTATCGTTCACTCCTGTCCCAGTGAAGCATACAGTGCTTTTATCTGTATAATAAACATATTTTGCTGCATTTCATCTTAAAAATGATATTGTCATCATATGTAAATACACGCTTTTATAAAGTGGCTCAGGTTGTGCAATATTATAACTGTAGTGCAAGTTTACAGTGAGGTGATTGTAATTATAAGTCCAAACAGTTCTACAAGGGGCAGTTGATGGACTGATTGCGTTTAGAGCTCTTGGGATGAAACTGTTTCTGAACCGCGAGGTCCGTACAGGAAAGGTTTGAAGCGTTTGCCATGTGAGAAGCAGTTCAAATAGGAAGCATGGCTCAGGCAGCGTGGGCTTGATGCTGTATACTGATCATTTTCTTTCCGATCAGCTGCTCCGAGTGGTGCAGTGAGGGTAATATGGAAAAAGATGATCTGCTGTGGCAACCCCTAACGGGAGCAGCTGAAAGAAGGTGGTGCAGTGAGAGTAACAACAATAAAGCAGTTATGGTATTTGGAATAGTTTGATTATTCCATGGACCATTATATTGTTACTGATTAATTACAATCGGATGCATTAAACTAATAAACAATATGCTGTTTGTTTCAGTGTATTCACAGCGCATTGCTTTTTCCACATTTTATGTTACAGCCTTAATCCAAAATGGATTAAATTCATTTTTTTCCTCAGAATTCTACACACAACACCTCATAATGACAATGTGAAAAAAGTTTACCTGTGATTTTTGCAAATTAAAAAAAAAACAAAAAAAAAAACTGAGAAAGCACATGTACATAAGTATTCACAGCCTTTGCTCAATTCTCAAAATTGAGCTCAGGTGCATCCTGTTTCCCCTGATCATCCTTGAGATGTTTCTGCAGCTTAATTGGAGTCCACCTGTGGTAAATTCAGTTGGTTGGACATGATTTGGAAAGGCACACACCTGTCTATATAAGTTCCCACAGTTGACAGTTCATGTCAGAGCACAAACCAAGCATGAAGTTAAAGGAATTGTCTGTAGACCTCCGACAGGATTGTCTCGAGGCACAAATCTGGGGAAGGCTACAGAAAATTTTGTGCTGCCTTTGAAGGTCCCAATGAGCGCAGTGGCCTCCATCATCCGTAAGTGGAAGAAGTTCGAAACCACCAGGACTCTTCCTAGAGCTGGCGGGCCATCTAAACTGAGCGATCAAGGGAGAAGGGCATTAGTCAGGGAGGTGACCAAGAACTCTGTCAGAGGTCCTCTGTGGAGAGAGGAGAACCTTCCAGAAGGACAACCATCTCTGCAGCAATCTACCAATCAGGCCTGTATGGTAGAGTGGCCAGACGGAAGCCACTCCTTAGTAAAAGGCACATGGCAGCCTGCCTGGAGTTTGCCAAAAGGCACCTGAAGGACTCTCAGACCATGAGAAAGAAAATTCTCTGGTCTGATGAGACAAAGATTGAACTCTTTGGTGTGAATGCCAGGCGTCACATTTGGAGGAAACCAGGCACCGCCCATCACCAGGCCAATACCATCCCTACAGTGAAGCATGGTGGTGGCAGCATCATGCTGTGGGGATGTTTTTCAGCAGCAGGGACTGGGAGACTAGTCAGGATAAAGGGAAAGATGACTGCAGCAATGTACAGAGACATCCTGGATGAAAACCTGCTCCAGAGCGCTCTTGACCTCAGACTGGGGCGACGGTTCATCTTTCAGCAGGACAACGACCCTAAGCACACAGCCAAGATATCAAAGGAGTGGCTTCAGGACAACTCTGAATGTCCTTGAATGGCCCAGACTTGAATCTGATTGAACATCTCTGGAGAGATCTTAAAATGGCTGTGCACCGACGCTTCCCATCCAACCTGATGGCGCTTGAGAGGTTCTGCAAAGAGGAATGGGCGAAACTGGCCAAGGATAGGTGTGCCAAGCTTGTGGCATCTGTGGCACCCAGACGGGGCTCACGCCCGGCTGGGACGCCCAGGAGGACAAGAGGAGGGCTCATTCCTCCTCCAGAACGCGAGGGGGCGACCGCCCTGGTTCCTTTGGGGGCCACGGGTGCAGGGCTTGGAAGCTCTACCCTGTAGGGGCCCGTGGCCACCGCCAGGGGGTGCCCTGATGCCTTGGGGACCCTGCACCCCAGCGCTTCCGCCACACCCGGAAGTGCTGGGGGGAAGAGAAGAAGGGACACCCGGAGTGCTTCCGGGTACACAGCCGACACTTCCGCCACACTGGGGAGTGTCGGTGGAAGATTGCTGGGGAGCACCTGGACAAGAGTTGGGAGGAAGAAAGATGAGGACGGCAAGGAGGCGGCCTGAAGAGAGAGAAGGCATTGTTGAGAGGCCAGGACTTTGGGGTCTTTGGGGTTTGTGAGCACAATAAGGACTGTAAATAAACGTGTGTTGGGTGACATGAGCGTGTCTGCCTGTCTGTGTCCGAGCCAGTTGCCACACATCATATTCAAAAAGACTTGAGGCTGTAATTGCTGCCAAAGTATTGAGCAAAGGCTGTGAATACTTGTGTATATGTGATTTCTCAGTTTTTTTTATTTTTTAATAAATTTGCAAAAACCTCAAGTAAACTTTTTTTCACATTGTCATTATGGGGTGTTGTGTGTAGAATTCTGAGGAAAAAAATGAATTTAATCCGTTTTTGGAATAAGGCTGTAACATAACAAAATGTGGAAAAAGTGATGCGCTGTGAATACTTTCTGGATGCACTGTATAAAGCCGCGTCTGGGACTTGGATCTGAAAAAGAATGATAAACCACACCGGAACAGTGGCACTGCTTTGACACTGGGTGCCACCAGTCTGCAAAACCGAGCGGAGAACTTGTGTATGACGGGGTATGAGGTACCGTGGAAATGTGCGTGGCTTTACACCAAATTTAGGTTTTATACATAGTGATGTGAACGTGAAAACGTTCTTATGCAACATTTCTGTGCGTACACACGCTTTATACATGAGGCCCCTGGAGAGCTACTGTGGCTGCAAGTTTTCATTTTTACTCTTTTCTTAATTAGTGACCAGTTTTTGCTGCTAATTAACTTTGCCTTTATTTTAATTGACTTTTTTCTTGAGACTCTGACCGCTGAATTGATTATTTTTCCCTTAAATGGAACCTAAACATAAATTTGATGTGAAGTGAGCCAACAGATGACCAACTAAGTTGGGGCCTCAAACTCCAACTTCACTTCATTCAGTTTCTTAACTCTTTTAGGGCTAATTTTTTTTTTGTTTGTTTCTTTTCTCCCAGGGCTGAATATTTTTCCAAAAACTAACTTTTTTTAAAAAAAGAACACAAAGCAATTGAAATCAACAAAAGATATTTACTTTTGACAAATGTTACTGTCTTGCATGTTGTACGAGCCTGCATATTCTATGATTTCACATACATATCACCTACATTTTACACAGCGAAGTCCTACAAAGTCTGATCTCGCTCAAAGCAGCCAATTTCAGTCATTGCCACATTGCACTGCTTACAATATGTGTTGCTTTGGTGCCTACTTTTCAATTGTCTGTTGCTGCACTTTCTCACATATATTGTTAGTGTGTACTGTAGAGAGACAAGTCACCCGTTTGCCATCGTGCCATGCCACTTCGACCAAGTTTTCTGCCCGCATGAAAACCGTATTGTCACCTCTTTCAATCTTCATCTTGTCTGGCTTCAACTGTGAAGCCATGTGTATCCTGTTCACCCTCACTGTGCCACAAGCTCAAATTCCTCTGCTCTGTAGCTCCATGAACAATTCTAGGCATCTATAAAAATTGTCCAAATGTACACAACATGACCCAAATGTTCAAAGCCCTGAAGCAGCTCCAGCACAACCTGACTTGTCAAGGGACAGTTCTGTCTTTGAAAGAAGTACTTTCCTGTATATGTGATTACTTTCAGGCAGAACCCAGTGTTTGCTTCTGCCAGTACAAAATCCTTTATGCCATACTTTGTGGGCTTGTCTGGCATATATTTGCAGAAAAGAAAGGTGTCCCTTTTATTTTATCATAGATTCATGCATAGACAAATCACAGCCAGGCTGATAAAATTGTTTCTATGTTGGTTCCACAATGTCAAGCAGGGGCTGAACTTTATGCATGGCGTTATAGCCTGGCTCACCCCATGGGATTTGCCTCTGTTTATTACAGAAGTGAATAAAACTTTGCAGCATCACGTACCTATCATCACACTGAATAACCTGTCCAAAGCCACCAGGGGACAAAGCATGTTTGGACCAATGCTCCCTGAAGTTATATCACCAGTTCTGTCCCATCTCTATTTGTAATGCCACAGCGCGCTTCATCTCGTCTCTTGTTGTGGGTTTCCACTTTGAAAAACGAGAATGCGATGCAAGCGCAGCCTGCGATTCAAAAAATTTCTCTGCCTACCTGTTTGTCTCGTCTGACAGTAGCTGAAAAGCAGCATTAGGAGAGAGCAGCCTGAAGTAGTTCAGCAGTTGGTGATCTGTCATGTCCAACAGCAAGCCATGCCGTCTTGTGAAGTACGGTAGCCAGTTCGGCTCCTACGGATCAATGTCTGTGTATTCCTTCTATGCGAACCTTGCCGTAGATGCATCAGCTGCGCGAATGCACTCATCTGGCAGCAGATCATCTGGCGCTGCATCGACTGGTGTCCAATCAGCTGATGCCGGCTTCTCACTCTCTTGTTCGATCTCCTGATCACTGTCAATAAAATCCGATTCTGAATAATCAGAGTCCGACTCCGCAATAATGCGCAAAACATTGTCTGCCGAGTGTTTTCTTTTCTGCACTCGCTTCGCTCCCTTGTGACATGTCGATGCCATCTTGCCATTGTTTACATTTCGCAACTCACGCACACGCAGGGATTAGTTGCCGAGTCAACGAGTCTATCATTCCTCCAAGCACAGAGGGAATGCCTGCGACGTGACTGAGTTTTGTCGCCATTAACAGCTGATTGTCGCCCTCTATCCCTGGATGTCGACTTTTGTTGACATTCGCCCTCAACCCCTCCTGTCGACAAAAGTCGACATCCGCCCTAAAAGAGTTAATTTGAAGCCTGTTCACGTTGCTAATTAAACCCATTATTTAATTCCATGGCTCTCATTCTGCCATGGCAGACATTTCCAAATCTGTTGATTTTCTTTTTTACGAGTGCTGGCTGTCAAAATGTTTTGTGGACCTGAGCAGATCAACATTACTGAGGAGGCCTTCAACTTTCTTTATTTTCAGTTATTGTGTGATGGACACAGGCTGCTGTTTATGTGTTGGTACATTTTGTGTCTTAATAATGTTTGGTTGCTAATTAAGTAAAACAAAATTTAAGAGACCTGAGTCTTAAATTGTGCATCAATTAAAGGCAAAGAGTTAATTAGCAGCAAAAACTGGTCACTAAGAGTTCGAATGAAAACCTGCAGCCACAGTAGCTCTCCAGGACTGGGAGACTAGTCAGGATAAAGGGAAAGATGACTGCAGCAATGTACAGAGACATCCTGGATGAAAACCTGCTCCAGAGCGCTCTTGACCTCAGACTGGGGCAACGGTTCATCTTTCAGCAGGACAACGACCCTAAGCACACAGCCAAGATATCAACTGGATTTGAAGACCCCTGCTCTAGATAAAAAATTTATATAATAAGTAATGTTCTGGTTTATTGCAGCATATCTTCAACACAAAATACTGTGGTGGTGCTTTGTTTGCAACCTTAAGTTGTGAAAGCGTTTTCATAGCATCCCAGTATTTGTGTTCTGTTGGCACTGTATGCTTAAGCTTCTACCCGAGTCTAATGAAAAGATTTAGCATGGCCTAGCATGCACTGTGGTAGGTAGCAACATCATCTGACTTGGAAACAGTTGAGGATTAAAGCCGAAGCTTAACTGAACGTGGTGATGAACTGTGTACACCATTAGTGCAGCATTTCCATCACATTTTGTCCTTGTCTCTGTCATACTCCCAGCATTCCAAGCTTCATTCTTGGACTTGTGCCTGCCTCACTTGCCACCATAGCAGCATTCATATGTTGCAGTGGTCTAAATCCGTTAGATCATATTTAGGCTGTATTGCTGACATGTTGCCCCTAATTTTACTTGGTTATTTTGTGTAGAGATTACTGAGTTATGCAACAAAAACTTCAGATGTGACTAGGGGGAGGGTGGATGGTTGTGGTAGTTGAGCAGATCTGGACTACTGTCACCCATCTTTATACCTTCAGTACTCTCTGTTCATTACAGTCAAGTAATGCTTATGACTATCTGCCCTCCCCAGGAAACAGGAGGAGCTTGTTTATAATGTACGGAAAAAACTGGAAGAAGCTCTCATGGCAGATATGCTGGCTCACGTGGAGGAGGCATCCTGTGATGGGGACATTGCAAAGGAGGATGGAGATGAGACAGAAGATATGGAGGAAGTATAACCAAGGTAAGCAGAGTTCTTTCAGTTTAAGGTGCATTTAATTAAGACTGAAGCCAGGAAGCACCTCTTTACATAAAGTTTGTAGGGATCTGGAATAAACTACTGAGATATGAAGTTGAGGCAGAAACATTGACAAACCTGTAAGAAGTATCTAGAAGAGGGACTGGCACAGCTTCACTAGTTGCTAAACAAATAAGCTAAATGGCCTAAAAACAATTGTTTTGTCAAATTTCTTGTGTTCCTATAAGCTGGGAGAGAACAGATTGGGAACCATTATGACTTGCATTTTTCATTTTCTCCAGGGCCTTGTGGAACGTGGATTTCCCGATCCCACAGAAGACTGACCAGGACACCAGCTTTCCTGTGGCTTACAAGCGTTGTACACGCAGGTGCTAGAGGACCTGGTTTGCACCATATTTACTTGGGACACGTTCCCTGTTTTTTTTTTTTTTTACAATGACTTAATTATAACTGTTAAGAGAAAAGAAGCTCAAGAACAAGAAAGGGCACCGCTGATCTAACTACACTATGTACTTGTTTTAAAAGATGTTTTTACACCTGCTGTTCTAAGCTGAGGTGTTGGTACAGAGGCATTGGTGGTTAGCCACTTCACCCAGGCTCCAATCCCAATTGTACCTCATTTGTTTACTTCCCAAGAAAGGAGCAAAAAAAAAAAAAAAAACACCTTTAAAAGGACTTTATTTAAAATAAAAGGATCCCTGTCTGCTGAACATGGTCTTGATATAGGTATCATCTTCTACATTTGTCGTCTTAATCTTTCTACAAGGTTACAGTGTAAATATTTTAAGCTGATGGAAGTAATGTGGCTTGAGTGGACGCTACCTACTCTAAAAGCTGGTTTTGTGTGTTTTTAATTTTTCTGTATTCCTCAGACCTTTGTGTGAATGCTTGCATCCCACTTCTATTGCTGTGCTTTATTTTTTTTTTTTTTTTTTTAATAAATTGGGTCTAGATTGATATAATTGAATGAATGAGATGGTACAAGGGGTCTCCCCTTTTGAGCAGCTGCAATCCGTTCTTTGCATACGTCATTATAACGTGAAGATCTTTGTAAGGGTTGAAATGTCCTGCTTCATACTGTTGGATTTCTTTTTTTGTAAAGTTAACTTTTGATTCTATCGTGTCTCGAGTGTTTGTTTTTAATGTTTGCGCAGTCTGCTTTGAGACTGAGGTCTGTTTTATTTAGTTTGATGCGTCATTATTCAGTGATGTTAAATTTTTAATGGAGTTGGAGCTGCTTCATAAGTCATAGAGGCCTGGGGATGTAGTTGGTTTCCGGCCTCCTGAAGCTTTGCCTTCTGTGTAATCTTAACCTTGGCAGATCGATCACATTGTTAGGATAATGAAAGTGACTCCCACTCTCCCGCATTATTGACTTTGTGTCATTCTGACGTTTTTATGTTTAGAGTTTGGGGGGTGGGGATATTCTCATGTCTGAAAATGCTATGCTGCAGCTTGCTTTCTCCCCCCCCTAATCCTGAATGTTCCCAGAATTCTTAGCAACGGGCATTAACAGATTTGTTTCTTTTACAGACATGTTAACTAAGTCGCATCCAGGGATAACATTGAAAACAACGTCAGCCTATTTTAACAAAAAGTAAAAATATGTACAGTTGTGCTTGAAAGTTTGTGAACCCTTTAGAATTTTCTATATTTCTGCATAAATATGACCTAAAACATGATCAGATTTTCACTCAAGTCCTAAAAGTAGATAGAGAAACCAGTTAAACAAATGAGACAAAAATATTATACTTGGTCATTTATTTATTGAGGAAAATAATCGAATATTACATATTTGTGAGTGGCAAAAGTATGTGAACCTCTAGGATTAGCAGTTCGTTTGAAGGTGAAATTAGTCCGGTGTGTTCAATCAATGGGATGACAATCAGGTGTGAGTGGGCACCCTGTGTTATTTAAAGAACCGGGATCTATCAAAGTCTGCTCTTCACAACACATGTTTGTGGAAGTGTATCATGGCACAAACAAAGGAGATTTCTGAGGACCTCAGAAAAAGAGTTGTTGATGCTCATCAGGCTGGAAAAGGTTACAAAACCATCTCTAAAGAGTTTGGACTCCACCAATCCACAGTCAGACAGATTGTGTGCAAATGGAGGAAATTCAAGACCATCGTTGCCCTCCCCAGGAGTGGTCGACCAACAAAGGCGTGTAATAGTCGGCGAGGTCACAAAGGACCCCAGGGTAACTTTTAAGCAACTGAAGGCCTCTCTCACATTGGCTAATGTTCATGTTCATGAGTCCACCATCAGGAGAACACTGAACAACAATGGTGTGCATGGCAGGGTTGCAAGGAGAAAGCCACTGCTCTCCAAAAAAAAAACATCGCTGCTTGTCTGCAGTTTTCTAAAGATCACGTGGACAAACCAGAAGGCTATTGGAAGAATGTTTTGTGGACGGATGAGACCAAAATAGAACTTTTTTGGTTTAAATGAAAAGCGTTCTGTTTGGAGAAAGGAAAACACTGCATTCCAGCATAAGAACCTTATCTCATCTGTGAAACGTGGTGGTGGTGGTAGTATCATGGTTTGGGCCTGTTTTGCTGCCTCTGGGCCAGGACGGCTTGCCTTCGTTGATGGAACAATGAATTCCGAAATATATCAGAGAATTCTAAAGGAAAATGTCAGGACATCTGTCCATGAACTGAATCTCAAGAGAAGGTGGGTCATGCAGCAAGACAATGACCAGAAGTCGTTCTATACAAAGAATGATTAAAGAAGAATAAAGTTAATGTTTTGGAATGGCCAAGTCAAAGTCCTGACCTTAATCCAATCGAAATGTTGTGGAAGGACCTGAAGCGAGCAGTTAATGTGAGGAAATCCATCAACATCCCAGAGTTGAAGCTGTTCTGGACGGAGGAATGGGCTCCAATTCCTCCAAGCCGGTGTGCAGGACTGATCAACAGTTACTGGAAATATTTTAGTTCCAGTTATTGCTGCAAAGGGGGGTCACACCAGATACTGAAAGCAAAGGTTCACATACTTTTGCCACTCACAAATATGTAGTATTCGATCATTTTCCTTAATACATAAATGACCAAGTATAATATTTTTGTGCCACTCACAAATATGTAGTATTCGATCATTTTCCTTAATACATAAATGACCAAGTATAATATTTTTGTCTCATTGGTTTAACTGGTTTCTCTATCTACTTTTAGGACTTGAGTGAAAATCTGATGATGTTTTAGGTCATATTTATTCAGAAATCTAGAAAATTCTAAAGGGTTCACAAACCTTCAAGCACAACTGTAGCATTATTAACTGGATGTTTTCCCCAACAAGACATTTAAAAGGTTGATTTTTTTTTTTTTGTTACTTTATGCTGCATGGCAACGTGATTCTTTGCTAAAGGAATGCTTCAGTATGTATGTGGAATTTACATTTGTGCAACAGTCAGTCCGTTAATCCGTCATTCCTTGACTTTTTTTTTCTTAATAGCCTCACTTATCCATCTCGTTGTAAATCCTAAAATTCAATTTTCCATTTCAATTGTGTATCTTAAGTAAAACCCTTGGGAGGTTTTGGATAACCCAGTGATTCTTTAGCCTCAAACAAGAACTGTTTGTTTTCTCGTGTGGACTCTCCCACTGTGCCTCATCTCTCCCCCTGACTAGTCTTTTAAACCTGAGGCTGATGTTGACCATACCCCGTGTTTTGTGTTTTGCTCTCGTCCTTTCCAGCACTTTCTAAAGGTTCCTGCTAAAGTTCAAGGGGCTTAGTGTCCACCTAAAAATGTAAGAAGCTGTTAGAGTGGACTTTAAACCGCAGGGTTTGCCCTTTTTTTTTCTCATTCGAGATTCAAAGTCGCTTTGTATGGCTGAACTCCAACCATTTTTTTAATTTTGTGGGGTTGACTTTTATCCAAATCCTTCAGATTTAAAAGAGCAGCCGGGGCACCACTCTGGTGTAATGGGTAACATAGCAGCTGCGTAGCTGTGGTGGTCCTCTGTTTAAACCCCACTCTGTGTGCATTGCCTGGGTGGAGGTTACGTGCTCCCGCCTTCTCTGAGGGAGTTTTGTCATTTTTCCACATAATCCCCCTTACCCCAAAGCTCTGTAGGTTTATCTCATTGGCGACTAAACTGGCCCTGTATGAGTGGCTGCAGTAGACTGAAGCACTCACTGGCTTGGATTGTTTTCATGCTGGGGACAACACGCGTGGAGTAGGCACCTAGTGAAGAATATGCTCATTTATTTTGAAATGTCACAAAAACCCCATGATACGCGAGTATAATTATGTTGTTAAATGTTTTTGTTGCACATTTCTTTATTTTGGTGAACATGCAATCACACACACAAACTTTATCCGCCATCAAAGTTGCAATGGTCTGCTCTAGTGCAGTGGTCTCAAACTCCAGTCCTGGAGGGCCGCAGGTTTTCATTCTAACTCCTAATCAGTGCCCTGTTTTTGCTGCTAATTAACGTCTTTTGAATTAATTTTAATTGACTTGCTCTTGAAGACTCAGACCCCTTCATTGTTTTTCCTTAATTAGCTGCCAAACAATACTGAGGTATAAAATGAACCAAAACGTGACCAGCAGACTGTGTCCATCCTACAAGATCTGAAAATAAAGAAAGATGAGGGTCTCGGGAATGCTGATCTGCTCAGGTCACCAAGACATTTTAACAGTGTGCTTTTAGAAAATCAACAATTTCAGAAATGTCTGCTGTTGTACAATGAGAACAGCAACAAGCCCAGGAATGAAAGAAGTTTAATTAACAGCAAGAATCAGCATCTCATTAAGCAACTGGTTGGAGTTTGAGGCCCTGACTCGGGTGGTCTTCTTGTCGGCTCCCTCACTTCACATTTCATTCCTGTTTGGGTGCCATTAAGGAAAGAAATGAAGCAAATCAGGGGAACAAATCTTAAAAAACAAGTCAATTAAAATGAATTCACAAGAAGTTAAATTAGCAAGAACAGGTCACTACTTAAGAAAAGGGTTAGAATGAAAACCTGCGGCCACTGCTCTCGTGTGTACTTTTTTTGGATTGGTAACTCGGATCTCAAGTGGCACTTTTAGATGTCGGACTCTGATGAGGAGTTCTGGGCGTCTGCCATCCAAGTCGCCGGCTCAGTGCAGCGGTTCTGCCCCAAATGTGCAGTCACAACACTGATCTCCTTGTGCTTTGCGTGGCCCAGAAGTGTCTGCACAGCTGTAGCTGGGAGCGTCCCCTCCACTGCGGATTCGCGATGACAGAAAACGAGTTTTCATTTCAAGACATATTTCACGTTGCAGGTGGGGGTCACTGAAATAAATAAACGAGCAACAAAAAAGATTTAATGAAACATTTATTTACAGATTTGGGCAAATTTGTTGTCACCCCTTCCACATAAAGTTGTCTCTGAAATAATTTGAAACTGACAGAAGTCCTTGACCGCCATCATTATTTGTTCCAAGTTTAGCAGGAGTTTTGATTCCACAGAATATTTCAAATAATAAAACATGAAAATGGTCAGAGATCTGTAAACCTAATATTTTGCTGCACAACCTTCAGAGGTTATCACTGCCAACAGGCGATTCCTGGAGCTGTCCATGAAACATCTGCTCCAGGCGTGTCAGGTTTGAAGGGGTCTTCTCCAGGCTGCATGTTTCAGTTCATTCCATAGATGGGATTCAAATCGGAGCTCAGAGAAGGCCACTTCACAGTACAGTAGTCCAGTGTTTTCTTCTTCACCATTCTTGGGTGCTTTTCGCCGTGTGTTTTGGCTCGTTATCCTGTTGGAGGCTCCATGACCTGTGACTGAGATGGACCATTTTGACTCTGGGCAGGACGTTTCACTCCAGAATATCTTGATGGTCTTGAGATTTCATGTTCCCTGCACAGACTCAAGGCAGACGCAGCAAAGTGTCTCCTCCATGTTTCACGGTAGCTATGGTGGCCATTTCTTCGAGAGCTTTATTGTTCATCTGTGCACATTGAGCTGATGTGATTTGCCAAAAAAGTTCCAGTTTTGTCTCATCTGTCCAAAGGACATTCTGGCTGAAGCACTGTGGTTTGTCAGTATGTGTGCATTTTAGCAAATTCCAGTCTACCTTTTTGTTTTTCTTCTAACAGTGGGGTCCTCCTTGGTGGTCTTTCATTGAGCCCACCGTCACTCAAAAAGCCATGGATGGTGCAATCACACACTGATGGACCTTGGAGTTTAGCTTGGTTTTCTTTGGAAGTTGTTGTTGGCCTTGTGTCTTCCATTCTCGGTGTTCTTCTGGCCATTCTGGGGTCAGTTTTCCTTTTGTGGCCATGTCCAGGGAGGTTGGCTACAGTCGCATGGGACCTTAAACTTATTGATAATGTTTGCAACTGTTGTCACAGGAACATCAAGACTGCTTTGAGATGATCGTCCACCCCTCTCTGCCTTTATTTAACATGCTTGTCTATCATTTCCTTTCTGACCTCCTCAGACAACGCTCTCCTGTTCCTTCTCTGGTCCGTGTTCAGTGTGGTACACACGTTGACTTTTCTCCATTTAATTCCGCTGAATGAATGACTGCACGGTTGGAGACCTGTGTGATAAGAATTCAGGAAAACCGCACGCTTGAGAAACCCCTCAAAACCAATCACTTGGGATCTTTTCTAAGGGAGCCCCAACAAACGTGATCTTTGTAGAATTAGCAACACCCAAAGGCATGCGGCTACACAGGGACATTGGGATTTTATGTCAGCACTTTCAGTGAGCTGGAAGGGGACCAACACATTTATCACATTCACGATACTGGGTTCTGTTCAATAAGGGCGCGCACAAAAAGGGGACCTCAATTGAGCGCCGAATAAATTAAATTAATTGTCCTTGATTATGCTAATAGACCGCATCTCAAATATCTACGTGGCATTGCACATAATCTACAGCTTCAAATGTAACTTGCTTTCACCTTTTTATACATTCAGTCATTGCCTTAATCTAATTTTCTGTAATTTTGAAAACAACGAAATATAGAGAGCTTTAGAAATAGTTCGTTAGAAGTTCATGCATTAATTAATTGGATGTTTTAATATTCTTGCTTTCACCTTTTTATACGTTCAATCATTGCCTTTATCTAATAAATTTTCTGTAATTTGTTGCGTTTGCCTTTATTCGCTGCGCCCAATTGACGTCACCCTTTTGAAGCGCTCCTTTATTTGCGTGCGCATTTATTCGGCGCTCAATTGACGTCACCCTTTTGAAGCGCTCCTTTATTTGCGCGCGCATTTATTCGGCGCTCAATTGAGGTCGCCCTTTTGAAGGTCGCCTTTATGTGCGCGCCCTTATTGACGGATACCACAATACTGGGGGGTATTTTTTGGACGTGGATTAGTCGTTTAGCCGCATGTAATTGTTGCCGATTTGGCCTTGATCCTCGATCTGTCGGTTTTTCGAAACTCTTGCTGGATGTGTTGATGTGTTGTCATAGCAACACATCCTAATCCTCAAACCTGCGTGCTATGTAAACAAGGATTAGTTTACACACGTGATCAGTGACGGTGCGTGGAAGTCATCCAGTCATGGCTTTGCCGTTCATGAATGAGCGACCAATTGATATCGGTGCGCAAATTATAAGAAGAGAATTTCATATAGAGAGGGTTTACGCGATCGGCAAGATCCTTCATTGCTCCCGGAGGAAATTCTTTTCGAAAGATACCACTTTAGCTGTGGCCGTAAGGTGGTCGGTGCCTGTCGTGGCGGCAATCCCCGAACCCGTTGGTGGACACCGGTGGTGAAGGATGCCGTCAAGCTGAAGAAGGAGTCCTACCCTTTTGTCCTGTGGGACCCCGGAGGCAGCTGATAGGTACCGGCAGGCCAAGCGGAATGCGGCTTTGGTGGTTGCTGAGGCAAAAACTCGGGCGTGGGAGAAGTTTGGGGAGGCCATGGAGAACGACTTTCGGACGGCTTCGAGGAGATTCTGGTCCACCATCCGGCGTCTCAGGAAGCGGAAGCAGTGCAGTGTCAACACTGTATATGGTGGGGATGGTGCGCTGCTGACCTCGACTCGGGACGTTGTGGGTCGGTGGGGGGAGTACTTCGAAGACCTCCTCAATCCCATTAACATGCCTTCCAATGAGGAAGCAGAGCCTGGGGACTCAGAGGTGGGCTCCCCCATCTCTGGGACTGAGGTCACCGAGGTGGTCAAAAAACTCCTTGGTGGCAGGGCCCCGGGGGTGGATGAGATACGCCCGGAGTTCCTCAAGGCTCTGGATGTTGTAGGACTGTCTTGGTTGACACGCCTCTGCAACATCGCATGGACATCAGGGACAGTGCCTCTGGATTGGCAGACTGGGGTGGTGGTCCCCCTCTTTAAGAAGGGGGACCGGAGGGTGTGTTCCAACTACAGAGGGATCACACTCCTCAGCCTCCCTGGAAAAGTTTATTCAGGGGTCCTGGAGAGGAGGGTCCGTCGGATAGTCGAGCCTCGGATTCAGGAGGAACAGTGTGGTTTTCGTCCTGGTCGCGGAACAGTGGACCAGCTCTATACCCTTAGCAGGGTCCTGGAGGGTGCATGGGAGTTTGCCCAACCAGTCTACATGTGTTTTGTGGACTTGGAAAAGGCATTCGACCGTGTCCCTCGGGGAATCCTGTGGGGGGTACTCCGAGAGTATGGGGTACTGGCCCCCCTGATAAGGGCTGTTCAGTCCCTGTACGATCGGTGCCAGAGCTTGGTCCGCATTGCCGGCAGTAAGTCGAACCCGTTTCCAGTGAGAGTTGGACTCCGCCAGGGCTGCCCTTTGTCACCGATTCTGTTCATAACTTTTATGGACAGAATTTCTAGGCGCAGCCAGGGTGTTGAGGGGGTCCGGTTTGGTGGGCTCAGGATTGGGTCACTGCTTTTTGCAGATGATGTTGTCCTGTTTGCTTCATCAGGCCGTGATCTTCAGCTCTCTGGATCGGTTCGCAGCCGAGTGTGAAGCGGCTGGGATGAGAATCAGCACCTCCAAATCCGAGACCATGGTCCTCAGCCGGAAAAGGGTGGAGTGCCCTCTCAGGGTTGGTAGCGAGATCCTGCCTCAAGTGGAGGAGTTCAAGTATCTCGGGGTCTTGTTCACGAGTGAGGGAAGAATGGAGCGTGAGATCGACAGGCGGATCGGTGCGGCGTCTGCAGTAATGCGGGCTCTGCATCAGTCTGTCGTGGTGAAAAAAGAGCTGAGCCGCAAGGCGAAGCTCTCAATTTACCAGTCGATGTATGTTCCTACCCTCACCTATGGTCATGAACTATGGGTAGTGACCGAAAGAACGAGATCGCGAATACAAGCGGCTGAAATGAGTTTCCTCCGCAGGCTGAAATGAGTTTCCTCCGCAGGGTGTCTGGGCTCTCCCTTAAAGATAGGGTGAGAAGCTCAGTCATCAGGGAGGGGCTCAGAGTAGAGCCGCTGCTCCTCCGCATCGAGAGGAGTCAGATGAGGTGGCTCGGGCATCTGATCAGGATGCCTCCTGGACGCCTCCCTGGTGAGGTGTTCCAGGCACGTCCAACCGGGAGGAGGCCCCGGGGAGAACCCAGGACACGCTGGAGGGACTATGTCTCTCGACTGGCCTGGGAACGCCTTGGGATTCTCCCGGAAGAGCTAGAAGAAGTGGCCGGGGAGAGGGACGTCTGGGCATCTCTGCTCAAGCTGCTGCCCCCAATGGATGGATGGAAGATACCACTTTAGCCGAGGGGGGATATTGTACCTCAAAGATTTATTAGCACCTTATATTCGAAGTCGGGCTCTCACGACCACACAGACCGTATTCATTGCTTTGAGGTTTTTTGCAAGCGGCACTTTTTTATATACTGTAGGCGATGCGGAACATCTATCTAAAAGTGCAGTTTGCCAGGCAATTCGTAAAGTCTGTTTGGCTCTGAAATATTTCCTTCAGGTTTTCATAGTGTTTCCTGGACACCTGCGTGTGCAGACAATAAAAGAGGCGTTTCATGCCATTGCTGGTAGGTAACACACAGGCTAAAACACCCACAGTTCCATAAAGAATCTCAATCAGCCTAACATTCTCATTACCCAGGGTTTCCAAATGTGATTGGGGCACATGGGACTGATCAGAGTGGAGTTTGATCAAACATTATTTGGAAAATGTACCTCTCCTCCTGATGAATAATCAGACACAGTGTCTTCATCAAATATTTGACCTTCGTCAATATCTCGTTGGTCAGACACAGGTTCAAGGGATATGACATTCCCTGCAACTGACCCAAAAAAAAGAGGGCTATGGCACACATGGAGGACAAATATATTCAATGACCATCCTTTACCTGAAATGAAGTGACCACTGCATCCTGCCACTGGTTCTGAGGAGGAGCTCCCCCCTGGAATGCTCTCAGAAACAGGGCGATGGGCATCTTGCTGGAGAGCCAACTCTTCTGCAGGGGTCCACCGCGTGGACCTCCACCTGTTTTTTGCTTGTCTGCCTTCTTATTAGCTTTAAAATTAATGTTTTTTTATATTATATATGCTTCTTTGTCAACAATTCTTTATATAGTTATATACCAATATTTACCAGTTTGAAGTATATTCTTGTACTTCACTTTAACCTGTTCCCGTGTTCTCCTTGTGCTCACGTTTGACCTGGAATTATGACATATTAAATAATAATTAATCTGACACATAGGAAATGAAACGCTGCATTCAGTAAGTACAATGCACACTACTTAGCGTTTAATTCGTCGGCCACTTTTTGCCAGCCGTCTTTTCTGGTCTGGGCTGCTTTTGCAGTGTTACCCCTTGTGTATATTAAATCTTGAAATTCTTCATGTCCTTCGAATAAAAGGTCTTGCTCCGCTTGTGTGAAAAAAAAAATGCGCCCGTTCTTTCGTCATTTTGTTGCAGCCTATCAAAGACTTGCTGATCATGTTTTCTAGACTCGATATATATGGGCTTTTCACTCAGCGCGGGCGCGCGCAGTCATCTCGATGATTAGATCCAGCTCGACTGCGTTTGAAAAACTGACCTATCCTGGATGAGTTTCACCGCCCTGATCTCGGATGATTTAAGCGACGTACGAAAAATACCCCCCAGGTGTGCGTGTGTGTGTTTATATATACCATACATATAAACAAATATAAAGTTGACTTGCTCATCAACAAAAACATAATTTCCTGTTCAGGCAAAAAGCTGAACTTTGGCAGGCTGGCACGTGCCGGGCAGAAGGTATTGGCCAAGACGGGGCAGTCAGTTATATCTGTAGCGTTAAACCCGTCCACAATAACAGAAACCTAAATACCCCAAAGTCTCAAAAATGCTTTGACTGATTTGATTGAAATTTGGTGGCGTTCTAGAAAAAAGAAAATTAGCGGAGCTGTGTGGTTTGATGTGTCGAAAAGTATTGATAAAATGCTGACGGGACGTGCAAACGGCAATACCATCCAACATGGTGGATGGACGGCTGAAGAAGAGGTGGACAGGAAGAAAAACAGAGAAGCACAATGGCCAACGAGTCCGTCATAAAGCAGCGCCGGTGCCAATGAGCGTACTGAACAGGAGAGACGGAGGAGAAGTGGTGTCCTCTGATCCAAAACAAGCAGGGACTGACGGCACAAGTTTAACTTAACGGGCCCAGCAGGAGCGAGCGGCTGTGCTGCAACAAACACACCTCGGCGTCGACGGGAGCCCCGTCTGCCCTGCCCTTCTGAATTCTTTAGATATCATCAGGACGTCTCGTTTTCTTCGTTCTGCACACCACTGATTAGAAAGAAAACAGCAGGCCAGGTCACCTGCAGAAATTCTCTGTTGATTCTGCACTTCTGGGGCACATTGATAAGGGGGGTGAGCCAAAGGAGAGGAGTCGGTGGGGTTTGAACTGACTCAACATCAGCAAAGCCGAGGAACTGCTTATTGAATTTCACCGCACAATTCTGAGGGTGGACACGGAGGTGGTGCACTGTCACTTGGGGGTCCACATTAATGACAGGTGGGAATGGTCTTGAAACACAGAGGAGCAAAAGAAGAAAGAACTCCTTTAATGTGACCAGTGACATCCTTCACATCTTCTACAACTCTGTGATGGCCAGTGTGTGGTGTGCTGGGCTGCAAGCATCAACTTCAGGAGAGGCCCACCAACTCAACAGGCTAATTAAAAGAGCAGGCTCAGTTAGGGGACACACTCTGGACCCCTGGAGGTCGTAGCAAAGGAGAGAATGAAGACAAAACTGAGTGCCATTTAGAACGACACTGCACATCCTCTCCGTGACAAAACACCGAGGACCTTCAGCCAGCGAGTCATCAACAGAAACGCGACGGGGGGCTCCGTTATACTAACAGCGATACACCTGCATAGCGCCTCACTGCGGCGGGCAATGACATTTCTTTTAAAATGTTCCTTCATTTTTAGTCATTTTGGTGTGTTAATTTATGTATAGTTATTAATCTGTCTATTTATGTGTTTATTTAAAGAGCTTTAGTAAAAAGCCAGATTTCACCCTGAACAAATAAATAAAATATCCATCTATTATATATTGCCTTTCACCTCTATCTATCATATAGCACCTTTTATGTCTATCATATAGTGCCTTTCACATCTATCTATCTATCTATCTATCTATCTATCTATCTATCTATCTATCTATCTATCATATAGCACCTTTTATATCTATCATATAGTGCCTTTCACATCTATCTATCTATCTATCTATCTATCTATCTATCTATCTATCATATAGCACCTTTCACATCTATCAATCCTTTCATTCTATCTATTATATAGTGCCTTTCATATCTGTCTGTCAGTCTACCTGTTATATAGTGCCTTTCATATCTATCTACTATATAGTGCCTTTCACATTTATCTATCTATCATATAGTGCCTTTCACATTTATCTATCTATCTATTATATAGTGCCTTTCATTTCTATCTATCTATTAATCTATCATATAGCAACTTTCACATCTATCTATCATCTATCTATTATATAGTGCCTTTCACATTTATCTATCTATCTATCTATCTATCTATCATATAGCACCTTTCACATCTATCAATCCTTTCATTCTATCTATTATATAGTGCCTTTCATATCTGTCTGTCAGTCTACCTGTTATATAGTGCCTTTCATATCTATCTATCTACTATATAGTGCCTTTCACATTTATCTATCTATCATATAGTGCCTTTCACATTTATCTATCTATCTATCTATTATATAGTGCCTTTCATTTCTATCTATCTATTAATCTATCATATAGCAACTTTCACATCTATCTATCTATCATATAGCGCCTTTCACATCTGTCTATCATCTATCTATTATATAGTGCCTTTCACATTTATCTATCATTTATTATATAGTGCCTTTCATTTCTATCTATCTATCATATAGCGCCTTTCACATCTGTCTATCATCTATCTATTATATAGTGCCTTTCACATTTATCTATCATTTATTATATAGTGCCTTTCATTTCTATCTATCTATCTATCTATCTATCTATCTATCTATCATATAGCACCTTTCACATCTATCTATCATCTATCTATTATATAGTGCCTTTCATATCTATCTATCTATCTATAGCGCCTTTCACATTTATCTATCTATTATATAGTGCCTTTCACCTTTATCTATCTATAGCGCCTTTCATATTTATCTATCTATCTATTATATAGTGCCTTTCACATTTATCTATCATCTATTATATAGTGCCCTTCACCTCTATTATATAGTGCCTTTCACATTTATCTATCATCTATTATATAGTGCCTTTCATTTCTATCTATCTATCATATAGCACCTTTCACATCTGTCTATCATCTATTTATTATATAGTGCCTTTCACATTTATCTATCTGCGAATGTTAAAGGAGGACCACATGCAAACACAAAAAGAAATACTTGAGTGAGCAACCCAAGTGAATAAAAATCATAAACATCTAATATTATATATTCCAATTTCTCATTATTCCTACCGATTTCCTGTTTCGATTCCAAATACACTCCATGGTAAAATTGTACTTTTCAGTGACCACCAAGAAGCGCCACGTCACTAGTAAAGGCCGTGACTGTTGTAACGCAGGCGTGTTGTGCTCCGGGTCAGTCGTGTGCGCCGACCTAATCGTCGTCTTATTTCTTATTTGACTGATGCCTCTGCGCAGGCCCCTCACAGCATTCAGTGCATTTCTTTTAGCACAGGCAGGTGAAGCGACTCACTGTTGTTCATGCCGTGTCAGCAGCAGGATTTGAGTCCCTTTCTCCGAGGCCACATTGTCCTCCTCTCCTCGTGTCACTTGGGTGTCCCTCTCAGCAGTCCTAATGAAGGCCGTACACAACACCTCGAGTTCTGTGCTTTGTTGGGACTCTTCTAAGGAGATGTCAGGGTCTGATCAGGGCCATCTTCACGTACGGGCACAATGGGCACTGGCCGGGGAGCTTAGGGGCCCTCGATGTTTCTGATGCCCATGTTTGTTTCTGTTTTGCCCGGGGGCTATGAAGCTGTTATGAGAGCCCTGGTTCTGTGAAGTGGCAGGCTCCATGAATGTGGTGTGGAGTGTCTTTGGCACACAGGTTGGTTATTCCTACCCACCCTGGCCAAGGGATGGCTTCCAGGACAACTCCTGCCACTCAACCCCATATGCCAACTTTCCGGCCTTGAGGAGACAGGAAGAGTGCTCGGTGCAAAGTGACTTTCCTTCTGCTTGTGGGCAGACACTGCAGCTCCAGGTAAGATGGATATTACTGTGTAACTGTGTCAGGTAGGGTGGGCAACCTAAACCTCCTAGGCATATTCATCACAAAGTCTAAGGACGCAGTCTGATTACATAATGATGGTGTTTGGCACGGTGGCACAGTGGTAGAGCTGCTGCCTCGCAGTAAGGACACCTGGGTTTACCTCCGGGTCCTCCCTGTATGGGGTCTGCGCGTTCTCCTCGTGTCTGAGTGGCTTTCCTCACCGCTGGCCAAAGACATGCAGGTTAGGTGACTTGGAGATGCCAAATTGAGTTTCAGAACTCGTGACCCTGTTGAAGGCCTAAGCAGGTTAGAAAATGACATGACACCATTACGTTGCTCAATGCACGTGACTTAACCATCTTTTTCAGACAACGGCTGCACTGATTCAGCTGTCCTTGCTGGCTACGGCATTCCACTTTGGTTCATTGATGTTGTCACACACGTGCACATGGGAGCGACCTAAAGAAGGTAATTCCACACCGGGCCAGGGGGTGGCGGCAGGGTGCGTTAAACCTTCCTCTTATATCTTATATCTCTGCAGACCGGACAGGGGAAATTGGGCCTGATTCGGACCCGATGACATCACGTCCACCTGCCTGCCTTAAACACAAGACACAACTTCCTCTGTAACATCATTATATTGACGTGACGTCTGAGTCCCTGTCATGCACCCCAAAACACGAAGCACAGTCTCAGTAGTTTAGCAAAACCAACTTTATTAAACGTGAAACAGGAACAGCGCAGTTATTTATCGTAGCGGGATCTGCCGCTCTCCTATACACCGACACAGCA
Source organism: Erpetoichthys calabaricus (assembly GCF_900747795.2). Classification (NCBI taxonomy): domain Eukaryota; kingdom Metazoa; phylum Chordata; class Cladistia; order Polypteriformes; family Polypteridae; genus Erpetoichthys; species Erpetoichthys calabaricus. Next base: position 144,768,837 of record NC_041405.2, read on the forward strand.
GTCAGTCAGAATCATGGCCAAGTAATACCGTTCTACTGTTCCCTCCAGTTCTAATGTTCCTTGTATCGCCCATTGATGGCAAGCGCTTATAGTGTGACAGCAATCAACTTGGATTAGCTTTATCTGCGAGCCTCTGCAGCGTTGGGAGCCCACGGTGGCCCCGGCAACTGATAAACTGTCTTCCACAGACACGGTGACCGCACTCCGGGACAAACGAGTTTAGAAAACCTTACCACATACACACAAGGGGCTGTCAAATTGTGATACGACGGGAGAGTAAGAGATCAGATTACGCACACATTGTTGCGGAGCAAGCCGCTTAGCGTATCTGAAGCTGATTTCGTTCGTTCAATTTGCACACAAACTTGATGTCAGCACGTTGTTCAGACTGCGACATTGTTTCCGAATGCACATGTCTAACTCAAACGGTAATTAAAACAATACTACACGCCAAAACCAGTCCGGACCTGTTGTAACTGGTCTACAGACACGCTGTGCTACCCTCCACAACAATGAAAGTGTGATCTGATCTCTCGTCCTCCCGCTAGATCACAATTCTGGGAACTTTTTTACTGTCCCTCGTATGTACATTTGATTTTCTTACATTGTAAATTAAAGGGGGTATAGTTGGTTTTTTTGGTAGAATTCTAGAATTCAACCTTGGTGTTTTAGTAGCTCACCTTGGTGATGGTCGATTGTTAGAAGACATACAGGCTTTATGTTGCTCAGGTTGACTCTGAGGCTAAGGACTTGCACTAGTAATGTGTATCTATCTATCTATCTATCTATCTAGTATCTGGAAGGTTGCTGGTTCGAATCCCCGTTACTACCAAAAGAGATCCTACTCTGCTGGACCCTTGAGTAAGACCCTTAACCTGCACTTGATCCGGGATGCTGTACAATGGCTGACCCTGTACTCTGACCCCAAAGGATATGCGAAAACGAACAAATTCCTAATAATATATATATATATATATATATATATATATATATATATATATATATATATATATATATATATATATATATATATACAGTGGCGCAGTGGGTAGCGCTGCTGCCTCGCAGTTGGGAGACCTGGGGACCTGGGTTCACTTCCCGGGTCCTCCCTGCGTGGAGTTTGCATGTTCTCCCCGTGTCTGCGTGGGTTTCCTCCGGGCTCTCCGGTTTCCTCCCACAGTCCAAAGACATGCAGGTTAGGTGGATTGGCAATTCTAAATTGGCCCTAGTGTGTGCTTGGTGTGTGGGTGTGTTTGTGTGTGTCCTGCGGTGGGTTGGCACCCTGCCCAGGATTGGTTCCTGCCTTGTGCCCTGTGTTGGCTGGGATTGGCTCCAGCAGACCCCCGTGACCCTGTGTTCGGATTCAGCAGGTTGGAAAATGGATGGAATGGATGGATGATATGAAAAGGTTTGGGACCCCCTCTCAGCCTGCATAATAATTGACTCTCCTTTCAACATAAAAGATAACAGTGGTCTGTCTTTCATTTCCTAGGAACATCTGAGTACTGGCGTGTTTTCTGAACAAAGATTTTTAGTGAAGCAGTATTTAGTTGTATGAAATTAAATCAAATGTGAAAAACTGGCTGTGCACAAATGTGGGTCCCCTTGTAATGTTGCTGATGTGAATGCCTGTCACTGCTCAATGCTGATTACTTGCAACACCAAATTGGTTGGATGATCTCGTTAAGCCTTGAACTTCATAGACAGGTGTGTCCAGTCATGAGATATAAAGGTATTTAAGGTGGTCAATTTCAAGTTGTGCTTCCCTTTGACTCTCCTCTGAAGAGGGACAGCATGGGAAACTCAAAGCAACTCTCAAAAGATCTGAAAACAAAGATTGTTGAGTCTCCTGGTTTAGGGGAAGGCTACAAAAAGCTATCTCAGAGGTTTCAACTGTCAGTTTCTGTAACTGTAAGGAATGGAATCAGGACATGGAAGGCCACAGGCACAGTTGCTGTTAAACCCAGCAGGTCTGGCAGGCCAAGTAAAATACAGGAGCACCATACGCGCAGGATTGTGAGAATGGTTACAGACAACCCACAGATCACATCCAAAGACCTGCAAGAACATCTTGCAGCAGATGGTGTATCTGTACATCATTCTACAATTCAGCACAATTTGCACAAAGAACATCTGTATGGCAGGGTGATGAGAAAGAAGCCCTTTCTGCACTCACACCATAAACAGAGTTGCTTGTTGTATGCAAATGCTCATTTAGACAAGCCAGATTCATTTGGGAACAAAGTGCTTTGGACTGATGAGACACAAATGGAGTTATTTGGTCAGAACAAAAAGCGCTTTGCATGGTGGAAGAAGAACACCGCATTCCAAGAAAAACACCTGCTACCTACTGTCAAATTTGGTGGAGGTTCCATCATGCTGTGGGTCTGTGTAGCTAGTTCAGGGACTGGGGTCCTTGTTAAAGTTGAGGGTCGGATGAATTCAACTCAATATCAACAAATTCTTCAGGATAATGTTCAAGCATCAGTCACAAAGTTGAAGTTATGCAGGGGTTGGATATTCCAACAAGACAATGACCCAAAACACAATTCAAAATCTACAAAGGCATTCATGCATAGGGAGAAGTACAATGTTCTGGAATGGCCGTCACAGTCACCTAACTTGAATATCATCGAACATCTACGGGATGATTTGCTGCAGGCTGTCCATGCTCGGCAGCCATCAAATTTAACTGAACTGGAGAGATTTTGTATGAAGAAGGTCAAAAATACCTCCATCCAGAATCCAGACACTCATCAAAGGCTATAGGAGGACAGTTAGGCAGGGGATGCAAAGAACAATCTCGTAATTAGCTCTTACTTTAGCAAGGGGAATTAACGCTGTTAAAATGAACATCCTGCCTAAGTATCTATTCCATAGAATCCCTACATACATCAACAAATCATTCTTTAAGAAATTGGACTACATTAGAACTTCATTCATCTAGAATTTGAAACGGCTACACTCTATAAAGTTCTAAAGCAGAAGGTGGCATGGCACTACCTTTCATACAACTTTACTACTGGGCAGCAAATACAGTCTTGGAAATTGGCAGACATTCATGAATTCACACTTGTTTGGTTTACAAAAAAACTAAAATCAAAAAAGCACACATACAAATTTTAAATGAAGACACGTTCACAAAAGTCAATAAAAAAAGGAATGGACATTTTTAGTTGAATCACAGCTTTCAAGCTGTTTTAATAACCAGGATGTTGATTTATGTAACTTTAGAATGTAATGCAATATAGCTTTATAATGGCCTGCATTATAAAGTTACATTATTGAAAGAGGTTGAGAATTTCTAGAACTTATTTGCTTTGTGACGGGGACTCACGTTATATCCCCAAACTCCAATTAGTTTTTAAACACGATTCATTTCACATTTCCGCACTGCACTTGCTAAAATCTCATCACTCCTCGGTCGCTAGAGTTGTCACCACAACTGAATCTCAGTCTGGGACTAATTACAAGATCTTTATGAGATATTTACACTGACAATTGAAAGTTTTAAAACACATTGCTTTTTTCAGTTTTTCTTCAATTTTAATTAGTTGAAGTGCAACGAATGAGCTAAAATGGTAAAAATGTAAGCAGTAAACTGCTAGAGGTTTAAGTTCAAAGTTGAGCAAAAACTGAAAAAAGGACATTTCAGAATATTACAAATGGGCCTTCATCAGGGAACAAATAATAGGTTATGAGTTACAGATGTTCTGCAGGATTTAAAGTAAATGAAGCCTCACAAGTTGAAGCAAACAATTTGCACAGGTGTCCCAACTTCTTTTGATTACTTAAAAACTGTCGGTCTGTCTTAAAGCAGAATTGGAACAAACTGTGTTACTACAGACCTATAAATACCTGGGAGTGCAGCCTGATGATAAATAAGACTGGACTGCCAATACTGATGCTCTGTGCAAGAGAAGACAGAGCCGACTATACTTCCTTAGATGGCTGGCGTCCTTCAACATCTGCATTAAGATGCTGCAGATGTTCTATCAGACAGTTGTGGCGAGCGCCCTCTTCTACATGGTGGTGTGCTGGGGAGGCAGCATTAAGAAGAAAGACACCTCACGCCTGGACAAACTGGTGAGGAAGGCAGGCTCTATTGTTGGCATGGAGCTGGACAGTTTGACATCTGTGGCACAGCGACAGGTGCTCAGCAGGCTCCTATCAATTATGGAGAATCCACTACATCCACTAAACAGTATCATCTCCAGACAGAGGAGCAGCTTCAGCGACAGACTGCTGTCACCGTCCTGCTCCACTGACAGACTGAGGAGATCGTTCCTCCACCACACTATGCGACTCTTCAGTTCCACCCGGGGGGGTAAACGTTAACATTATACAAAGTTATTATCTGTTTTTACCTACATTTTTATTACTCTTTAGTTTAATATTGTTTTTTGTATCAGTATGCTGCTGCTGGAGTATGGGAATTTCTCCTTGGGATTAATAAAGTATCTATCTATCTATCGACTTGGTCCTACTTGGACAATATTACACTGATAATGGCAAGAAAATGGACATTAATAAATTAAATGAGACAGAGCATTTTTATCCTTAGACGAGTAGGCCTTTCATTTAAAGAAATTGAAAAAAAAAAAAATCCAAGTGTCTGTGAGTCCAATGGTGTCCTCGACAATCCAAAGGCAACTGGAAGAAACGCTGATAGGAAGAGAACTGACAGAGCCAAAGTCAATAGCCAATCAGAAGACACATTTCTGAGGGTCACCAGTTTGTGTGATCACAGGCGCCTCACAGCACAGCAGCTTCAAGCACAGCTTAACAGTGCAGGTTGAAAAAAGCAAATGTCAGTTTGTGCTGTGAAGAGGAGACTTTGTGCTGCAGGTCTGACAGGGCGAGCGGCAGGAAGAAAGCCATTCCTTAAAGGACTAAACAGGGCCTTGAAATACCAGCTGTGGACTACTGGGGGCTGGAAGAAAGTCTTATGAAAAAATTTGAAGTCTTTGCTTCATCGCATAGGGTGTTTGAATGCCGCCGAGTTGGTGAAAGGAGAGTCCCACAGTGTGTGACACCAACTGTCAAACATGGAGGAGGAAGTGTGGTGGTCTGGGGAGTGACTGGCATTCTAAATCAAAAGGGTTACTACAGTTTGGCTGTTATGTTAGCAAAAGGTGGCTATTTTGATGAATCAAATGACTCCTTGACTTATGTTTTCTTTATTTTCCATTGCTGAGTTGTTCTATATCAGTGTAATATTGTCCAGGTGCGACTTCAGAAGGTGTAGCAACACCAACTGTTCCAACTCTGCTTTAAGACAGAAAGACAGCATTTTAAGTAATCAGCAGAAGTTGAGACACCTGTGCAAATTGCTTGCTTCGACTTAAGGCTAAACTTAAGAGTCTTTCAAATATTTTTATATATTGTTGAAACTCTCAATGAGTCTTCATTGAGACTAATCAGGATTGTCATCGGGTGTCATATGGGTGTGAGATGTGGAAAATTGTATAGATTTCTTTTCACAAAATTTCTAATTTGTATACAGGAAAAACGTGTGTAGCTGGAAAGTTACATTTGGAGCATAATTGTTTATAAAATGCAAATATATTATCTATATAAAGATTTCTAAGTGTCTTAATCCTTAACATTTTCCATAAATTAAACACCAAGTAAGTCTCAGAAGGTGCATGCAGGTAGCGTCCATCTTGTAGTGGAGCAGCAGATTGAGTTTCGCTGCCTGTATTGGCCACATGTTTTACATAAATGGTGGCCAACTGAATTGCTGGGGAACTTGGCGACAGTATTGATTCAAGCACAGAGCAGGGTGTAAAAAGAAGTAAAGTAGAACAGGATTTGTTTTCCATTGCAAACCAGACATGTGTGAATTCATGAATTTCTGCCAAATTCTAAACCTTTACTGTGCACACATTTGCTGCCCAGTAGTAAAGTTGCACGTTAGGTAGTGCCATGCCACCTTCTGCTTTAGATCTTTATAGAGTGTAGCAGTTTCAAATTCCAGATTAATAAAGTTATAATCTAAGTCTAATTTTTAAAAGAATGATTTATTGATGTATATAGGGATTCTCTGGAATATACAGAGCAGCTTAGGAAGGATGTTCATTTTAACAACATTAATTCCATTAATTAATTAATTGGTTTGGACATGTGCAGAGGAAAGATGCTGGGTATATTGGGAGAAGGATGCTAAGGATAGAGCTGCCAGGGAAGAGGAAAAGAGGAAGGCCTAAGAGAAGGTTTATGGATGTGGTGAGAGAGGACATGCAGGTGATGGGTGTAACAGAACAAGATGACGAGGACAGAAAGATATGGAAGAGGATGATCCGCTGTGGCGACCCCTAACGGGAGCAGCTGAAAGAAGAAGAAGAAGAATTCCCCCTGCTAAAGTGAGCACTAATTCGGAGATTGTTTTCAGGTTTTCACACTCATTCCAAGATGTGTGCATTGTTGTGTTTGTATAGTGCAAGGTTAGAGTGATTCTGGCAGCCATTTGATGTCAAGAATGCTGGAATATGGACAGGAATACTTGACAAAAGTAGACAAACACCACAGACAACTCTGTCAAAGTGTGATTCCCGTCAAGATTGGATGCAGCAGTACCTTTACCTGCTCATCCTGGAGTGGACTATATGGATTAGTGGACGGTTCCCTATAACTAAAGGTTTTTGTTCCAACCAATTTCACCATCACTGTGTCTTTTGATTGTTCGCATTGTCTAGTTAGCTGGCCTACAAAGATTCCCAAGACATTCATTATTATTTGTATTCTTTGCCAATGCTTTAACTGCTTACATATCTTTTGCTATTTTCTTTTTAATATATCTTATTCTTTAGCATTTGCTCCCTTAAATAAATCCAAATGGCAATAATTAGGAATGAACACCAGAGACACAGGGGCAAACAACACTGATTGTTAAGGGGGGTTCATTAGGTCACTGCCATTTCCACCTGTCTTCTCATTACGAGACACCTCTTATGTTACACTCAGACTGATAACCTGGCTCACTACTCAGTGTCAAGTCAAGTCAAGTTGGGGAGCCTGCATTGGTACAGCACGCTGCCGCACCCACCACACGACGAAACAACTCGGGATCCCGGTTGGCAACCCCCCAGGCAGACACGCAGTCCAGTCCCACCCTCTGGAAATGACCCTCTATCTACCGCAGCCAGGTGTTACATGGGTGACCCCTTGGCCTGGTCCAGTCACTCGGGTCCCCAATAATGAGGATCTTACAAGCTGGATCACCCTCGGGGAAACGCGCCACATGGCCATAGTGACGTAACTGACACTCCCTCACAATGCAGGCAATGTGACTCATTCGGAACTCCATGAGCAACACAATGTTATTGGCTAACTAACCACTTACTTCATTATGATTGGTAGAGAGAAGCACTAATCAAAATAGTAATAAATAGATTTTAAAATAGACATTTTAAAATCGGTGAACAATGATAATTTATTACAATTAGGAAGTGATTAATTGTGAAGAAATACCCATTTTGTACTTAAAAAGGATACACATTTCCAATTATGTAATGTGTTTACAAGTTTTCAAGTGTTAATATATAAATGGCCCTAATGAGTTAAATCAACAGGGTTGTGCTTTCCGTGGGTGGCACAGTTAGCATTACAGTCTTATGGTCCCAGTGAAATGGGGCCTTGTTTGGAGTTCCACAAAAGATTTCCTTGTGTCTGTGTGAATTTTCCTTCAGAAACCTTAAATATGTGTGTACCATGTTAATTAGGGATTAATAAAGAATATCTGGTCTAATTTGATAAACGTTAATCTCTCCATTCTGCATGAAAAAATTAGATTAAAAATTTGCTTCAACCATTATGAGGAAATAAGTGGCGTTTTCCTTTAAACTGATTGGATTAGGCTCTTGGTTAGGGATCTGCACTGGCAATCGGAAGGTTGCCGGTTCAAATCCTGTAAATGCGAAAAAAAAGGGACTCTGCTCTGTTGGGCCCTTGAGCAAGGCCCTTAACCTACAATTGCTGAGCGCTTTCAGTAGTGAGAAAAGCGCTATATAAATGCAATGAATTATTATTATACGATTTGCTTGATGCTCAGCAGATGTCATTGCTCTTCTGTTCCTTTCTGCCATGATTACTTGAGCTTCAATTATGACCAAGATCAATGTACTAGCCCCAGAAGTTCACCAGTAAACATGTGACAGACGGACAGACCTTAGTATTTTATATATAAGGATTTTCCTGAATTCATCAGTGTAGGAATGAAAATGCAATATGTATAGGCTGCTTGGGGAACTGCAAATTGGCAACAGCCTAGTAACACTGCAGTCTCAAAAACTGAAGGAAAGTGAATAGTCCAAGTATTAAAAGTGAAATTTTGGATAATTTTAATCTATTAGCTGCTTAGTGTTACTGTCAATTTGCAAAGCACAGATTGAATACAATAAGTGAATTACATTTTGATGATAAAAGATTGAAAAATAAATTGCATGTCACCCCAATGGCGTTAGGGGTGAAGGTGCTGACCTAAATAATTACAGAGCTCCCAGATCACACGTAGCACAGCAGAAAAGAATAAAAACCATTGGGATTTCTTTCAGCCTTGCAACAAGCGCCTGCATATGTGCAGGCAAGTCATCCTCTTTAAATCTGTTGAGGAACAATTACAGCAGGGGTGTTCAAGTTCGGTTCCACAGTGCTGTAGGTGTTTTGATCCAACCCAGTTTGTTAATTAGAAGCCAATTAATGCCCAAGCAATCATTTTATGCTTCACTTTAGTTAACTCTTAAAGTCCTCAACATGCTTCATGACTTTTCCAGGGACTTTCTGACACTGTCCTCACCTATACAATCTTGGCAAGTTGTGGACCCTCACAGAGTGTGCCTGTGGGCCGCCTGTCATGCAGCGTGACATCCTGAGAGACACAGTCATCAGTCATAACAGTAGGTGTGAGTGCATGAGAGCTGACAAACAAATGTGCACTCAGGCCTTAAGTACAATGCATACAATCTTGTTGTCCACCACCAAGAAAATGTAGTAATGTAATGGAGTGGAGGATGCCATCATCTACATGCTACACCGATCCCCCTCCCACTTGGACAGAGGCAGTGGTGCTGTAAGAATTATGTTTCCAGACTTCTCTAGCGCCTTCAACACCATCCAACCTCTGCTCCTTAGGGTCAAGCTGACAGAGATGGGAGTAGATTCATACCTGGTAGCATGGATCATGGACTATCTTAAAGACAGACCTCAGTATGTGCGTCTTGGGAACTGCACGTCTGACACTGTGGTCAGCAACACAGGAGCGCTACAGGGGACTGTACTTTCTCCGGTCCTGTTCAGCCTATATACATCGGACTTCCAATACAACTCGGAGTCCTGCCACGTGCAAAAGTTCACTGACGACACTGCAATCGTGGGCTGCATCAGGAGTGGGCAGGAGGAGGAGTATAGGGACCTAATCAATGACTTTGTTAAATGGTGCGACTTAAACCACCTACAACTGAACACCACCAAAACCAAGGAGCTGGTGGTGGATTTTAGAAGGCCCAGACCCCTCATGGACCCCGTGATCATCAGAGGTGACTGTGTGCAGATGGTGCAGATCTATAAATACCTGGGAGTGCAGCTGGATGAATAAATTGGACTGGACTGCCAATACTGATGCTCTGTGTAACAGAGGACAGAGCCGACTATACTTCCTTAGAAGGCTGGTGTCCTTCAACATCTGCAATAAGATGCTGCAGATGTTCTATCAGATGGTTTTGGTGAGTGCCCTCTTCTACGCGGTGGTGTGCTGGGGAGGCAGCATAAAGAAGAAGGACACCTCACGGCTGGACAAACTGGTGAGGAAGGCAGGCTCTATTGTAGGCATCTGTGGCAGAGCGACGGGCGCTGAGCAGACTCCAGTCAATCTTGGAGAATCCACTGCATCCACTGAACAGGATCATCTCCAGACAGAGGAGCAGCTTCAGCGACAGACTGCTGTCACCGTCCTGCTCCACTGACAGACTGAGGAGATCGTTCCTCCACCACACTATGCGACTCTTCAATTCCACCCGAGGGGGTAAACGTTAACATTATACAAAGATATTGTCTGTTTTACCTGCATTTTTTATTACTCTTTAATTTAATATTTTCTATATCAGTATGCTGCTGCTAGAGTATGTGAATTTACCCTTGGGATTAATAAAGTATCTATCTATCTATCTATCTATCTATCTATCTATCTATCTATCTATCTATCTATCTATCTATCTATCTATCTATCTATCTATCTATCTATCTATCTATCTATCTATCTATCTATCTATCTATCTATCTATCTATCTATCTATCTATCTATCTAAGTAGCATTAGCACTTGATAAGTCATGTTAAGATTTCAATCTGCAAAACGTTCTGCATGTATGTATATTTGAATTCAACAGATCTTTGTCTTGAGCCACTCTGACTAGACAAAGCCTTTCCTAAGCTTATATAAGCAAAGATAAAAACACCATCTAAAGCAGGGGTGTCGAACTCCGGGCCTGGAGGGCCGCAGTGGCTGCAGGTTATCTGCAGTAAGATGCTGCAGATGTTCTATCAGATGGTTGTGGCGAGTGCCCTCTTCTACGCAGTGGTGTGCTGGGGAGGCAGCATTAAGAAGAAGGATGCCTCACGCCTGGACAAACTGGTGAGGAAGGCAGGCTCTATTGTTGGCATAGAGCTGGACGGTTTGACATCCGTAGCAGAGCAACGGGCACTCAGCAGGCTCCTATCAATTATGGAGAATCCACTGCATCCATTAAACAGTATCATCTCCAGACAGAGGAGCAGTTTCAGCGACAGACTGCTGTCACTGTCCTGCTCCACTGACAGACTGAGAAGATCATTCCTCCCCCAAACTATGCGACTCTTCAATTCCACCAGAGGGGGTAAACGTTGAACATTATTCAAGTTATTGTCTGTTTTTTACCTGCATTTTTTATTACTCTTTAATTTAATATTTTTTGCTGCTGGAGTATGTGAATTTCCCCCTGGGATTAATAAAGTATCTATCTATCTATCTATCTATCTATCTATCTATCTATCTATCTATCTATCTATCTATCTATCTATCTATCTATCTATCTATCTATCTATCTATCTATCTATCTATCTATCTAGTGCCTTTCACATCTATCTATCTATCTATCTATCTATCTATCTATCTATCTATCTATCTATCTATCTATCTATCTATCTATCTATCTATCTATCTATCTATCTATCTATCTATCTATCTATAATGGAAATCTCAGATAACAATGGCAAGAGCACTAGTTGTTGGTTTACGTTTTGCATGGTGTGGTAATTTCAGTTTTATGTCACTAAAGTGATGGTGATGAACCACTAGGGTGTGTGAAAGGACCAGAAGATGAGTGTATGACCTTATAACAAGCCAAATTCACAAATGAGAAAAACAATGCTTTAATTGTCAAGACCGGATCGTTAACCAAGAAACTGTCAAAAAGTCAAAAAGCAAAAGTCAAAGAGCCATGAAATTCAAACGGATTTTTTACTTTTTAAATTGAAAAGCTTTTTGACGAGAGCAATTTACATTTATTTTAGAACATTAGAACAATCTAGATGAGAACAGGCCATTCAGCCCAAGAGAGCTTGCCAGTCCTATCCACTTAATTCTTCTAAAATAATATCCAGTCAAGTTTTTGAAGTCCCCGAGGTCCTACTGTCTACCACACTACTTGATAACTTACCCCATGTGTTTATGGTGTTCTGTGTAAAGAAAATCTTCCTAATGTTTGTGCGAAATTTCCCCTTCACATGTTTCCAACTGTGTCCCCGTGTTCTTGATGAACTCATTTTAAAGTCACCGTCTTGAGCCACTGGGCTAATTCCCTTCATAATTTTAAACACTTCAGTCAGGTCTCCTCTTATAAAATGTAAAGGCTCAGCTATTTTAATCTTTCCTCATAACTCATCCCCTGCTGCTCTTCTCTGGACCTTTTCTTGTGCTGTTATGTCCTTTTTGTAGCTTGGAGACCCAAACTGCACACAGGACTCCAGATTAGTCCTCACCAGTGTGTTATAAAGCTTGAGCAGAACCTCCTGAGACTTGTACTCCACACATCAAGGCGCTATATAACCTGACATTCTGTTAGTCTTCCTAATGGCTTCTGAACACTGTCTGGCAGTTGATAGTGACGAGACAGTGACGAGTCCATCATGACTCCTAAATCCTTCTCAAATGATGTACTTTTCAGATCTCACATTGTGTATTCAAGCCTAACATGTTTAACTTTACATTTACTTACATTAAATTTCCACAAATCTGCCCAAGCGTGTATGCTGTCCAAGTCCCTCCACAATGACTCCACAGATTCTCGATTATCTGTAATACTCCCGTTCTTGCCAGGTGTTACTCAACCGTTTCCTTAACAATTCCTTCCATTGATTTTCCTGTGAGGCACGTTAAGCTTACTGGCCTATAGTTACTTGGATCTGCCCGGTCACCCTTTTTATATAACTGGATAATATTTGCCACTTTCCAATCCTTTGGACTTTCCCCAGTGCGTAGTGACTTCCTAGAAATATGCATCAAGGTTTTATATCTGTACTCATTAAATTCCTTAAGAACTCAAGGAAAGATATCATCTGGTCCTGGTGATTTGTTTGATTTCAGCTTCTTTAATCTGAGCAGCACTTCTCCCTCTACAATTATCAGATCCATCAGTACCTCCTTAGCAGTCCTTTTTAAAGCTGGGAGGTTATCCACTTCTTCACATGTGAGGACCTCAGAAAGAATCAAGTTTTTAGCATCTGCTATTTCACTGTCTATATTTTTTAATTCCCCTTTACTATTCCTGATCTCCTCCTTGTGTATTCTTTTGCTACTCAAATACTGAAATAATCCCTTTGGGTTGTCTTTCAACGTATCTGCTTCCACCTCAACTGCTTTTTAGTCTCATGTTCTCATACGCCATACAATTTATATTGGAGTTATTAGTCTTGCACGTCCTATTTGTCTGTTTTTCCTTTTGCACCTTCTTTTCAACTCTTTATTAACCCACTGTGGAGTTTCTTTTTTAATTTCCTACTGATTTCAAATTTAGGTATGTACCTATCTTGCATTATATATGAAATGTTTTTAAATCTGTTCCACTGCTCCTCAGTTGTCTCCACACTTAAAAGACCTTTCCGCATCTGCTCAAAATAACACATAACAAAGTTTTAGTTTAGTTTTAGTTTTTGCATCCGCATTTGCTTAGCAGACGCTTTTATCCAAATCAGCTTACAAAAAAGGTCAACATAATTGAGTAAACACCAGTCTGGTGTTGGAATAAGTGTTACAAAACTGATCACCACAAGTGAAGATCTCGAACAAAATACAAGTTTGATACAATCCCTAGATTACAAAACCTAATATCAGTGAGACAGACATTCACCAAATAAGAGACTTCTCAAATGCTTCTAAAAAACATTAAGGGAGTCAGAGTTTTGAATGAAGATGGGCAGCTCATTCCACCCGCTAGGAGCTACACATGAAAAGAACCTGGATTGAGATTTGATGCCAACAAGACGCCATTCATCAGCAGCCCCAAGTGTGTGAGATGGAGCATGGTACTCACGAGTGTCTCCTTTTACATAGGTGCTGATCCACTGACCACTATGTAAGCACGCATCAAGTATCTGAACTTAATACATGCTACTACGGGGCGCCAGCGTAGTGATCTAAATGAGGAGTGCCATGTACCCACCTTGACTGGTTGAACACCAGACGTGCTGCTGAATTCTATGTCTTCTACAGTGGCTTGGTAACACATGCCAGTACTCCTGGCAGCTGAGAGATGCAGTAGTCCAGATGTGACAGAACCAAAGCCTGGCCTAAAGAATTGTGCTGTATACTCTTTCAGGTGAGGCCTGATCTTGTGAATGTTACATAGATTGAATCTGCAAGACTGAAATACCATAGCAGCATGGTTAGTGAAGGACAGTTGGTCATCTATCACTATCCAGAGCTTATGTACCGGCTTGATGGACATAAGCAACAATGAATCAAGCTGAACAAATATAGGATGCGGAATAGAAGTACGAGCTGGGATAACAAAAAGGTCTGTTTTTTCAGGTTGTGTTAGAGATGGTGTTTCTTCATCCAAGTTGCAACATCAACGACATATTCAGAGATCCTAACAGATATTGTGTGATCCTCTAGAGCAGGGGTCCTCAATCACGGTCCTGGAGGGCCGCAGTGGCTGCAGGTTTTTGCTCCAACCCAATTGCTTAATAAGAAGCACTTACTGCTCAAGTAACATTTCTGCTTCACTTTAGTTGTCTCACTAATTAAGATTTTGAACCCTTATTGCTTATTTTAGTCTTAAACAGCTGGATTCTCGTTTTTTAATTGCTCCTTATTAGCAATAAAATACAAATGACAAAAGAGACCAGCAGCTCTCCATTTAGCTTGCTACCATTCACACCGGTGTGTATTTATCATGTGTGTTTTGTTTTAATTGAATACTTGGAAGGAAAGTGAAGAGAAAAAAGTGAAGGACTGAGAATTACTCCTCCATTTTAGCCTTGAAATCATTTGGATGATATCCTTAGAAAGGGGAAGAAAATCTATGAGAATTACCTGACATAGCAGAGTTAAAGCACTAACAAGCCATGAAATTAAATTGTCGGCAAGAATTGCTTTCTAATTAAGCAACCGGGTTAGAACAAAAACCTGCAGCCACTGCGGCCCTCCAGGACTGTGATTGAGGACCCCATGCTCTAGAGGGAACGAAAGGTAAAGCTGCATATCAGCAGCATAGCACTGATGAGACAAACATTGGGACATGATGATAGGGCCTAGTGAGGTGGTGCATAGAGATAAGAAGAGAAGGCCTAGCACCAGTCCTTGGAGTACAGTAATCCCTCACTTATCGCGGGAGATAGGTTCCAAGGCCGACCGCGATAACTGAATTTCCGCGAAGTAGGGACACCATATTTATTTAATTATTTAACGTGTATTTGGACGTTTTTAAACCCTCTCTGTATTGTTTACAACCCACCCTTTACTCTATTAATAACAGGGACAACTGCTAAGCAATATGAAATCGGCAGATAAGTTTACACTTACTGTATAGCGAAGTACACGTAGCAGCTTGTAGGCGGTCATGACGTTGTCGACCTGGTTGCAAAGATTCCTAAAGCAGATTCCATCCAGACTACTGCCTTATCATGTCCACTTGCAACTCATTTTGCGCCCTGGTTAAAAGACACTGCGGCCGTAGATGAGCACAGGTTCTCCACAGGGGTGTGTTCTAAGTCCCCTCCTCTTCACGCTCATGACCCACGATTGTTGTGCCAAGTTCAGCACAAACCAAATTATTAAGTATGCGGACGACACAACAGTGGTGGGTCTCATTTGAGGTGACGGGGAGGGGGATTACAGAGAGGAGGTGAAGTCATTTGTGGAATGGTGTGATAAAAACAATCTGATACTGAATGTCGAAAAAACAAAAGAACTGGTGATCGACTTCAGGAAGAAACAGCTGATACACATCCCGGTCTACATTAAGAACACTGCTGTGGAAATTGTGCAGTCTACTAAGTTCCTGGGAGTTAATGTGACGAACAACCTCACCTGGTCCCTGCACACCTCCTCCGTCATCAAGAAAGCTCACCAGCGCTTGATCTTTCTGCGGAGGCTAAAGAGGGCCCATCTCAGTAAGTCAGTCCTCACCACTTTTTACAGAGGGACCATAGAGAGCGTGCTAACCAGCAGCAGCTCTCTGTGGCAGGAGAGCTGCAGCGCTTCGGACTGGAAAGCACTGAGGAAAGTGGTGAGGGCTGCGGAGAGGATCATTGGAGCCCTGTTGCCAAATGTACAAGATTTGGCAAAACAACGCTGTCTGGCCAGAGCTGTGCGGATTTCTAGAGACCCTACTTATCCTGCCTCTGAACTCTTTTACCTCATGCCCTCAAGCAGAAGGTACCGCAGCCTGAAATGTAGAACTACCAGGTTTAAAAACAGTTTTTTTCCTACTGCCGTTCGTCTTTTAAATGAAACATTTTAGTATTTTATTGTAGGCTGATTTTAACTATGTATTTTTATTAATGTCTTGTGCATCGTATTTTCGTTCTGCAGCACATCTTGGATGTTCTGCTGAATGACAAACAAAATTGAATTGATTGATTGATTGATTGATGCTTTTCCTACTTTTTAAATAAAAAGAATCGTGGACTCATTGAAACTTTTACCTTTTCTGCAATCATTTGCATCTTCTGTTGGCGCTTGGGCATGGCCCCTGAACCAGTAGCACGTTAATGCTGAATGAGTGAGATGAGACTTCCTGGTTAATGCAACACTCCGTCGCTGAGCCAATCAGCAGCACACAGGAACTTAACTGCGTGCTCTGATTGGGTAGCTTCTCAGTCATCCGCCAATAGCGTACCTTGTATGAAATCAACTGGGCAAACCAACTGAGGAAGCAAGTACCAGAAGTAAAAATCCGCGTTATATATTTAGATATGCTTACATATAAAATCTGCGAAGTCGTGAATCCGCGAAAAGTGAACCGCGAAGTAGCGAGGGATTACTGTACCCACAATTTTGTCTGGTGTATCCTTGACATCTCTCCTTGCCAGGACACATGGTAGGATCTGCCAGTAAGGCAGGACTCATATCACTTGAGGGCGAGGGCAGAGAGGGCTGCAGGTCGACTGTGATGAAGGCAGAGGAGAGATCTAGCAATCTAGGATGGATGGACTTTGTTTATCCCCAGGGGAAACTAGGCATTTTGCAGAAGCTCAAATAAATAAATAATTATTATACTGTGACAGATGTCACACATGCATCAGGGGACTACCTCCCAAGCTCAGACAAGGTAGGTAATACCACCCCAGGATGAGAGGGGCGCTGTTGCTAACAATGTCTACTCATTTGCCTCAGTCCAGATCAGAAGCCCGAGGAGGTTGCCTAGCGAACTCCATGCATTGCCCAGATTACCTCACTACTTTTCGGCAGAGCTGCCATAAAAACAGTTGCAATGAAAAAAATGGCACCATAACATAACCAAAAATCGGCAACAAAGCCTTATTTTCAGGTAGCAAGAAGCTGTAGCAAAGAGTTTTTCTGTTGTACCCACAGCACTATTTTGATTTTGTTTTATGAACTTCTTAAAAAGGGCGACTCAGCTGGTTTCCCAACATTTCACAAACCTGTCTCAAATACACACCAAAATGACTAAAATAAATGAAAACTAAAAAGAAAGACAACTTCTGACTGCAAACCTTCAGCTTGTATAAAAAGGGTCAAACAAAGGATTTTGAATCAAGGATTTATTAGCAGAAACAGCAAATAATTGCCAAAAAGAATTTGCAGAAAAGGCAATCTAGAGCAAAAAAGTCCAAAAAATCTAAATTCTTAGAAGAGTGCAAGAAGGTAACAGAAAAACCAACAAAATCCATCACAACCAGTATTAGTCACGAAATTCAACTGGAAACTAAAGAACTGAGTCTTCTCAGCAGAGTTACAGTATATAACCAATGGGAGGGCTCAGGAGTGGTGATGTCAGAGTCGTGCCACCTCCTGGGGCTCCACCCACAAAGAATAATGAACATAAGCACATTGAAAGGGATTGAACATACAGTACTTATACACGTCACAAAAAATAATATGTGCTCAGAGTTTAGTGTGTAAGTCAGGAAGTGTCAGAGTTTGTAGCGACTGCCTGGGGGAAGAATAGGGGCATGCTGACGAAGGCAATTTGGGCCCCCAGAGTGCAGCACTCTTAATGATGAATGATGTCATCAGCCTAATATAGATAGATAGATAGATAGATAGATAGATAGATAGATAGATAGATAGATAGATAGATAGATAGATAGATAGATAGATAGATAGATAGATAGATAGATAGATAGATAGATAGATAGATAGATAGATAGATACTTTATTAATCCCAATGGGAAATTCACATTCTTCAGCAGCAGCATACTGATACAATAAATAATATTAAATTAAAGATATGCATGAAATCAGTACTGATATGTGTATGCATGCATAAATAAGTATTTCATGTAGATAAATTAAATTGTTCTGTTGTCCACGCTAGGTGCAGCACACTTGTATTGGAATTTCAGCAGCGGTACCGATTTATTTATGCAAATCCGAGAGACACGCAGCGGGTCTTTGGGGTGGGTCTCCTCACTCACACGCCTGCCTATCGAACGAGAGAACTACTAAACAGATTAAGATTGGTTTTTTTTTCTAGAATTTGTTTGAACATTCCGGTGGATTTTGCGACTTCTCTCATTGCACTAACAAGGGGGGGTCCACCCCCTGCTCACTTCGCTCGCCTGCCCCCAGCGTTGGGTATCCTGAAATACATTAGTCGAGCTTGTTCGTCTTGGAGCTGTGCCCGCTTTGCTTGCGGCATTTCAGACGCGTGTTGTAGGCGCCCGCGTTCATTGATTTTATCCAGGCGGGCTCTTGTTTGTATATCCGTTAGTCGAGCTTGTTCGTTTTGAACCCGTGCCTGCTTTGCTTCCGCAGTTTCAGACGCGCGTTGTAGGTGCCTGTGTTCATTGATCTTATCCAGGTGGCCTCGTGTTTGTATCGTTGAGCTGTATTGTGTTTGAATGTGGTGTAAAGCGTTCAGCGGTTTGTACAATCCCAAGCAGCACATTATTCCTAACTTCACTCCGCAGTAGTGCCACTCACAATATGGCGGTGACGCCTGCGCCGTCCGTAGTAGTGCCATTCACAATATGGCGCACTATCTTTGTGGACCTGTGGGGCCTCCGTAGCCTCTTCCGTTTGAATCTGGGCTGCAGTGCAGAATCCTCTTTTGTGTGTGGCTGTGTCATTAGGCGTTAGCTATGGGCGCGTTGTTGCTTCATTTTTCATTCACGTCGGTTGAGCTCTTTCGTGTTTGGGCCGTGACTCCTTCGTGCACGGTGGATACGACTTCGCTTGTGGTTTATGAGACGTGCGCTGTACGCGCCTGCGCAGTACGTCTCATGGTCCCATCGCCGTGTACCTGCGTCCATGCCATCCGGTTTACCATTCTTGGTTAGTAATATGGATTATCATAATTCACTTGCAGTACCGATTTAAAAGCATGAATCCGAAAGAGCAGCTGCGGGCCAAGGGGAGGGGGACATGACCCTCCTCACTCATGTGCCAGCCTCCATTTGAGTCGCTCTACCTCTCGCCACATGTTGCCTCCTCTTAGCTAGCGATACCTGTTTGTTCAACAGACATTATCATCTAGAGATTGTTAAAGGAGTAAGGTGTGACATTTTTGAGAGAGAGATCAGAGCTACATGTGATTTAGAGGGTAGCTGTTGATTGCCAGAGATATTGTACCACGGCCATGCGCTTTTCTCCCCACACGGGGGACGCTCTCCCATCAGAGCTGAACACGATCAGATACAGTGCCAACATTTGACATTGGAGCATGTCTACCTTCCGCTTGACCAGAATTACATTTTATAAAATTTTTTTATTGATTTTAAAAGTTTGTCCTGTTTCACTACTATGTGGGCGGAGCCGCGGGGGACAGCTAGCACAAGTTAAATTTAAGTGATGCTTTAAAATAAAACCCAGCCAAAAGGTAGGAAACGCTGTTGGTATTTGAAGAAAATGTTACTCCAATATAGTGTGGGCAGAACTCATTGCCATATTCAATTTGAGGCAATGGGCCTACAGGAGATCTTTTAATAGGTGAGACAGAACGAGCAAAAAACTATAAGAAAGTGAAATGACAGAAGGTGAATTGCTAAGGAATCACATCACGAGGCATTTCAGTTTTGCAGAATTGTGCAGCGGTGAGCCATGAACCAGCAACATCAGGCTCCTTGCAGAGTGAGTTAACAGAAGAGCTCATTTACTCAGTCGAACAGAGACCGTTTCTGAATACTATGTGTGGTGCACTTCCTTGTGATGTCAGCTGAACTCTCTCTTTCTCTCTATCAGCCCCCTACCTTGTCAGCACAGCATCACCACTATACCTCCACCCGTCAATACTGCAAATCCCATCCTCATCGCCAAGTGAACTCACACCACAAAGCATCTCAGTTTGAAGATCTGCACTGCGGTGAACTGCTAGTGGTCAGTCAAAATCTGGCAACATCTGGATCAGAAGAGATCTCTTTGTAGCTCGAGCTAACTGGAGAGCTTCTTTAGTCAGCTGCACAGAGAACACTTCTGATAACTGTAAGCGAAATGCTTCCTGATGCCATCAACTGATCTCTTTCTACCTTTTCTGTGCAGCGTTACCACTACAGAAAGCAGGATAAAATTACTCCACATGCCCTAAAAATGACTTAAGAAAAGGAAAAATAAAGAAGTACCCGTTTGAACAAAGTATTGGAAAAGAAATGGAAGGGAACAGGAATGAAGGACTCAAAATTGCTAATCAGCTCTGTGCCAAAAATCATCTGGATAACATTCAAGGAGAAGGAAAAATTTGAAGCACATGGCAGACTCTAAAGTCAGCTGGAAGAAGATTCTATGGTCTGATGACACGAGACCCAAACTCAGCTTATTGTCCAAACTATCCACACCATGAAGCATGGTGGTGACACCATCAGACTGTAGGGATGCTTCTCTGGAGCAGGCCCTGGACGTCAATAGAGAGTAAAATGGACGCGGCAAAATACAAAGAAATCTTGGAGGAAAAGCTGATAAGAGTCTGCAAGAAATGTGCACCTTAGGAGAAGATACGTTTTCCAGTAAGGCAACGACCCCAAGCAGAATGCAAAGCTACAGTGTTAATGTCACAGTCCAGATCTCAACCCAATTGAGAATTTGTGAATGGACTTGAAAATGGCAGGTCACTTAAGATCAACATGACACCTGACAGAGCTTGAGCCATTTTACAAAGAAGAAGGGAGATGTGCAAAGCTGATAGAGAACGAACGAGAAAGAACTGAGCATGCAGATTCAAGGCTGTCATGGCTACCAAAGGTGCATCTACGGAATAATCACATGAAGAGAGTGTATGCTTAGGAGATCCATTATTTTGTGTTTTATATGTGTAATTAATTTACATCAGTTTAGACAGATCTGTTTTTACTTTGACATTACGGAGTCTTTTTCTGTTGATAGTGTCAAAAAAGCCAAATTACCGTATATACTTGCGTATAAGTCAGGTCTTGAAACCCGAAAAATCGATCATAAAATCAGACCTGACTCATACCCCCGTTCAAAAATATGACACTTAAATTTTATTTATTTCTTTATTTATTTTGCATCTTCTTGCTTCCTCCAGTCTCGCACCAGTTTCTCAGACACATCGAATTTTGTTGCAGCAGCCAGTGGCATAGCTAGGGGCGGGCAGAGGGGGCGGTCTGCCCCAGGCGGCACA
Source organism: Erpetoichthys calabaricus (assembly GCF_900747795.2). NCBI lineage: Eukaryota > Metazoa > Chordata > Cladistia > Polypteriformes > Polypteridae > Erpetoichthys > Erpetoichthys calabaricus. The sequence goes on from NC_041405.2 coordinate 144,790,132, forward strand.
TTTTTGGGTGCGTCATTATTGGCCAAAAGGCTCAGTACAATTCATGTGTAAGCAGCAGGGTTCGGAAAAATATCACTCATGAATGAAAAAAGTAAAATTCTCTGATTTTTATCCACAAATGCTTCAAATATAATTTTCAGACTGTCCTTCTGTGATGGCATCAGACACGGCAGTTGAAATATATGAGGCAATAACAAAAATAAGCATAAACATAACACCGATAATAATTTCTTGCAAGATAAACTAATTTACAATTAATAACTTTGTTTCGTTATCAATCCGAATGCATTCTTGCACTGCGCAGAAAACATCTCGACCTATCACATGTACACTACACTGGTTCTGGTTTACGGAGCGTAATTATATGAAACTAATAATTAGAACACGGCTTATCAGTGCGTCTATACTATATTCTTGTCTAGTTGATACTTATAAATAATTATATGTGACAAATTATTACTGTTTCTCTATATATGAATAAATCTATGCAAAATGTATCTTAATTTTTCTCTATATGTCATTTTACTTTTCTATTTAAATAGGTAAAGATATTCAGATATGTTGGAGGGGGGTAAAGTGAAGCACCGCACCGCCCCGAGCGGCACGAACTTGAGCTACACCACTGGCAGCAGCGCAGTTACCAATTTCTTTCGCCACTTCAATGACTTTTAATTTAAAACCAGCTTCATATTTTCTTCTGATTGAACGCTCCAACGTAGATAAGGGATGCTCTTACGATAAAGGTGTATGAGGGTGTGAGATACAAAAAACTCAAAACAGTGCAAACGTCGCTTTGGAATAGTTTGGGTATTACCGTGTGGTCACGTGGGCACAAAACACAGAAATAAAAAGTCCGTGTGCTCCGTGGTTACTCTCCCAGGTGGGCGTTAGCATATCGTAATCTCTTGGACCAATAGCGTGAGTTTTCCGCATTCGACTTATATGACCGACATTATAAATCACTGGAAATTACATGGTAAAATCAAGCCCCGACTTATCCTCGGGAGAACTTAAACGCGAGTATATACAGTAAATCCACTGTGATACAGTGTTTTAAACCAATAAAATGTGAAAACTTACAAGGTGGTGAATACATTTTATTGGCACCGTAGCAATAATTGACCAGTAGATGAACCATATTTTAAAGTGAATTTCCCATTGGGATTAATAAAGTATCTATCTATCTATCTATCTATCTATCTATCTATCTATCTATCTATCTATCTATCTATCTATCTATCTATCTATCTATCTATCTATCTATCTATCTATCTAAGTAGCATTAGCACTTGATAAGTCATGTTAAGATTTCAATCTGCAAAACGTTCTGCATGTATGTATATTTGAATTCAACAGATCTTTGTCTTGAGCCACTCTGACTAGACAAAGCCTTTCCTAAGCTTATATAAGCAAAGATAAAAACACCATCTAAAGCAGGGGTGTCGAACTCCGGGCCTGGAGGGCCGCAGTGGCTGCAGGTTATCTGCAGTAAGATGCTGCAGATGTTCTATCAGATGGTTGTGGCGAGTGCCCTCTTCTACGCAGTGGTGTGCTGGGGAGGCAGCATTAAGAAGAAGGATGCCTCACGCCTGGACAAACTGGTGAGGAAGGCAGGCTCTATTGTTGGCATAGAGCTGGACGGTTTGACATCCGTAGCAGAGCAACGGGCACTCAGCAGGCTCCTATCAATTATGGAGAATCCACTGCATCCATTAAACAGTGTCATCTCCAGACAGAGGAGCAGTTTCAGCGACAGACTGCTGTCACTGTCCTGCTCCACTGACAGACTGAGAAGATCATTCCTCCCCCAAACTATGCGACTCTTCAATTCCACCAGAGGGGGTAAACGTTGAACATTATTCAAGTTATTGTCTGTTTTTTACCTGCATTTTTTATTACTCTTTAATTTAATATTTTTTGCTGCTGGAGTATGTGAATTTCCCCCTGGGATTAATAAAGTATCTATCTATCTATCTATCTATCTATCTATCTATCTATCTATCTATCTATCTATCATATACCTCATTTCACATCTATCTATCTATCTATCAGGTTTTCATTCTCACCCTTTTCCTAATCAATGACCAGTTTTCACTGCTAATTAACTTCTTTTCCCTTCATTTTAGTAGCCCTGATTTTAAGGATTCAGTCCCTTGAATTTATTCCTTTCTTCATTAAATAGCAGCCGAAATTAAATGAAATATGTAACGAGCTAACAACTGACCAGTAAACCAATTTCACTCCAACCGATCTCTTAATGAGAAGCCGATTCTTGCTGTTAATTAAGCCCCTTATTTAATTGAATGGCTTGTTGCTGCTCTCTTTCTGCCACAGCAGACATTTCCAAAACTGTTGATTTTTCTGTTTTTTCTTTAAGAACACCGTCAAAATGTTTTGGTGATCTGAGCAATCAACCTTACCAAGACCATCACCTTTCTTTAATTTTAGATAATGTGTGATGGGCACAGGTAAGATGGTCATGTGGCAGCTTGTTTTGCGTCTCATTACTGTTTGGCTGCTAATTAAGGAAAAATAAACAACTAAGGGGCATGAGTCCAGTTAATTAGCAGTAAAAACCGGTCACTAATGAAGAAGATGGTTAGCATGAAAACCTGCAGCCACTGCGGCCCTCGAGGTCTGGAGTTCGACACCCGTGATCTAAAGAGTAGTTAATCATCCTATACACTGTGGTAAACAGCTTAGCACATGATGAAACCTTCACCTTTTTTTAGGCGTGGCTGGCAGTGGTCCTTTGTTCTATAATAGAAATATATATAGCATATAGAATACATATGTATTCAAATATAAAAACTTATAAGAATATATATTAAAAAATATGATTTCCTTCACAAAGGCTCTGTCTGGGCTGTTTCCTGCCTTATGCACAGTACTGCAGGGCTACGCTCCAGGCTCCCACACCCCCAAGATGGATTAAGCAGATCTAAGAATGCTATGTGGGTAGTGATGCTGTCTTACAGCTTCAGAGCACAGGGTTCAAATCCATGTCTAGCCATTTCCTTTGTAGAATTTGCATGTTTATTCCTATGTACAGATGGATTATCATCCCACAATCCCAAAGAAGCCTAGCTTAGGGTTAACTGGCAACTCAAACAGGTCTGTGTCTGTGTGCCACTGTATCCAGTAATGGAATGGCTCCTGTCCAACCTGCCTGGCCTGAGGATAGGCTCTTACCACCAAGGAAAACTCAATTGAATGAAGCTGGTTTGAGAATGTTATGTGATGCATTGGAAACGCCACAAAAAGTCGTCAGGAGATCAGATCACTGCCATCCTTCTTTTTATTAGTCTGCTTTTGCTGGGACACCAGTTTTTAAAACCATTCAGTGTGGCATCAATGCATGAGGAGTCAGGTTTTCTTTTGACAATCACCTTATGATTTTAAAGCCATGCCTTAAAAATGAATCACACAAACTTTATGACTTGCAAGTAGTGGACCTCGACCTCACATTCCCTCCAGCTCTTACACAATTCCACTTGAATTACATCTTCCAAGGAAACCATGAGCATTCACTTGTGGAGAAGAGAATTCTGGTCAATCACATCTCCACCCCGCTACTCCATTAAAGCTGACAACCCTAGTAATCTATGAGTTTGTCCTCTGATATTTTGTACTACAGTCGAAAGATGGTGAGCTTCACTGCTATGACAGTGCAGTAGTAAAGAGCAACATGACGTGAAACGGAACTCAGCTCTTTGTTTATAATTATATATATATACAGAAGGTCTGATTAACTACACATCTGCATGCTTTTATCCCCTGGAGAAAGTACTAAGGTGTTGTACTGTGTTAGCCATAATGAATGTAGTGAGAAGTCAAGCAAAATGACACCTTTTATTGGCTAACTAGAAAGATTACAATGTCCAAGAGGTCTCACTTAAACGTTTTCCAATGCTGTATTTGTCCTGGTGTCTACAGAGCCCTCCAATATTATTGGGACCCCTTGTAAAAATTAGTAAGAGGAGTTAGAAAAAAATCGCTGTTTGCTGAAGAACCATCATCTCGCACTCAAAAAGGAGACACATCTCACTTTTAATTGAAAAAAGTTCATTCAAAGAAAAAACAAAGTCCTCATCAAGAAATAAATACTTTTAACAACTGTTGGCACCCCTGTATTTAATACCTTGTATAACCTCCCTTTGCCAATATAACAGCATGGAGTCTTCTCTAATAAGACTTTTCGAAGATTGGAGAATACAGAGCATGGCATCTGAGACCACCATTCTTTATATAATCTCTCCAGATCATCCAGGATCCTCAGCCCTCTTCCGTGTACTCTCCACTGCAGGGTTCAGGTCAGGGGACTGAGATGGCCATGGCAGAACTTTGATTTTGTGGTCAGTTAACCATTGCAGGGTTGATTTAGACATGTGTTTAGGATCATTATCCTGCTGGAAGATCCAATGACGACCCAGTTTTAGTTTTCTGGCGGAGGCAGCCTGGTTTTGATTTAAAATCTCCTGATATTTCCATGGAATCCATGATGCCATGTACCCTAACAATGTTTCCAGGCCCTTTGGAAGAAAAACAGCCCCACAACATCACAGAGCCTCCAGCATATTTCACATTTGGGACAAGGCTCTTTTCAATATCGCCAGCCTTCTTTTACATCAAACCCACTTTGCGTGTTTATTGCCAAAAAGTTCAATTTATTTTTCTTCAGACCATAGAACACGGTTCCAGTCAAAGTTGTAGTAACGTTTTACAGACTCCAGGCGCTTACATTTGTGGATAACTGACAGATTTGGCTTCTTTCTGGCATACCTTCCAAATACAGTAGATCCTCTGGTCACGAACGTTTCCGAATACGTACAAATTGGGTCACAATCAAAAAGTTTGCCAAAATTTTGCATCTGTTCACGACCACACGCTCTGGTGGCGAACAAAAACACCGGCGGCCAGTTTCCCTACGCGCGTTCGTATGCGCCAATGATTTCCCATTCTACGTCTCCCATTTTCTTTTGTTTGCGTATACAGGGCCTAACAAAGCAGCTGATGTTGCAAAATGAGTTACAATGTTAACCAAGCAGAGGCCTCAAGTGCTGGAGGAGGTGGAAGAACTGTTGCTAATGTAGTTGAACGAGAAGCAACTTGCAGGGGATAGCGTAAGCGAGCCGATTATATGCGCGAAAGCTAGGAAGATTCATGGCGATTTGCTGAAAACAAATTCCTTCTTTGAGTGGCGAAGGTGAGGAATTTAAAGCCAGTAGAGGATGGTGTGAAAAGTTTCGCAAGAGAAGTGGCATTTAATTTTTTTTTCCCTGTGCTTAAAACTCATAAAAAAAGTGTTTACAGCATGCGGTTCGTAAAGGTCTAGCGTGAAGTCTTACTATGTTAGTTTTCTGTGTTGTTTTCTCAAGGTTTTCTCAGTGTTATTCAATGTTTTTTTACATTTAGTTTACTATTACACTGTGTATTCTATGGTATAATTAACTATTTTTGTGCTTAAAAAATACAGTATATATATTTACATACAGTTCCTATGGTCTGGAACGGATTAATTGTATTTACATACAATCTTATGGGGAAATTACATTTGGGTTGCGACCAGAGTTTTGGAACAAATTACAGTCGTGACCAGAGGTACCACTGTAATCTGTTGGCATGGAGATGCCATCTGACGGTGGCTCTGGAGACTTGATAACTCCAGGATTTTACTTTTTCTTGCAACTCCCCAACAGTGACCCTTGGAGATATTATTGCCTCTCTTACCATCCTTCTCACTGTACGTGGGGGTAAAATAAACTTGGGTCCTCTTCCAGGTAAGTTTGTCACAGTTCCAGTTGATGATCACTTTTTTATTATTGCTCTAACTGTAGAAATGGGCATTTTCAGGCGAGTGGCTATTTTTTTTATAACCATTCCCTGAGTTATGAAGCGCAACACACTTCTCCCTCATTTGGATTGAGTGCTCTCTTTTCTTTGCCATGATGATCGTTGGCTAAGGAAATTTGGCCACGTGTCTCCTCACATTTGTAACCCAGTTCATCAAGAAGTCATTGATTTCAGCTGGAAAGTTCCTAAACACTCCAATCCAACTTAACAATTTCCAGTTCATATGAGAAACATGTTTCAGTTACATTGTGACACATTCATTTTCAAGGGTGCCAACAATTGTGGCACATGTGTTTTTGTTAAAAAATTTTATTTCTTGTTGAGGGCATTGTTTTTCTTTGAATGAACTTGTTTCAATTAAAAGTCAGACGTTTCTTATTTTTTCAGCAGTGATTTCTTTCTAACCCTTCTTACTAATTTTTACAAGGGGTGCCAATAATAGAGGTCACTGTAAATAAGCACAGGGCATTCCAGTCTCTGCCTGAAGAAGGGGCCTGAGTTGCCTCGAAAGCTTGCATATTGTAATCTTTCAAGTTAGCCAATAAAAGGTGTCATTGTGCTTGACTTCTCACTCCCTTGGAGGAAAACAGAATTTGACCAGGGAATAGTTTAGTCGTTAACTATCTCTTCCACTTCGTTATTTGTTTACAAATGTGATAGTTTAGTCAGTGCAGACAAGCAGCTTATAGCTGTCTGACTTCAACCGAGTAGAAACTTATACAACAGCATCTACTGGCACACAACGGAACTGCTGGCTTTCTAGGGTCAAAAAATATGGATTTGCTATGTGTGTGTGTGTGTGTGTTGGGTATGACTGGGTGGGTGCTAGTAAGAAGGGTTCATTCACACCGTTTTAGCGCTAGACCATAACGCTCCTAAATGGTTTAGAATACTCCTATAGCAGTTTTCAAGTGTTATCAGCCAAATGCTTGTTCCACTGAAATCAAAAGCTGGTAAAAGAAAACAATGTTTTGGACGCGTTTTTATAGGAAGTCACTGCCTCTTCCCATATGAGCAGTTCATTGAAACTAAAAAAAAAATGACAGTGTCGTTGCGCATCGGTCATTTACTGACGGCCATTGACGTCAACTATGCATATACTTTGCAATCTTTGCAACTCAACAAAAGTTATAGGTATACATTCATTTTTATCAGGTTAAAGTTTAGTACAGATGTTTTAACATAATAGGCAGAGTGGTAGCGTAGAGATGGCATTCCTTCCAACTGTATGGCGTTTGCAAGTTCTGCCCATGCATTTCTGGACTGATTGGTATTGCTGAGTGTGTTTAACTGAGTATTATTACCTGTTTTAACACTGAAGTCTTTCGTAAAGTAAGTAACATACTTCCCCCTTTTCTATCCTCAATCCAAGCCCCTGGGTGAATACTGGCCACTATACCGTCATATCACACTGTTTCAAAATATCTTTAGCAAATAACTGAATTAAAAATAAACAGACATTTTAATACGTATGTTCCTGTTGCTGGATTGCATGCTGTGTACTCTTATCTGCTTGGATGTGCAATGGAGCCCTGAAAAGGATTAGATCGGCGCTCCGTCCACCATGTGTACTTCTTGCCTTACACAATAATCATTGGCTGCCTGAGACCCTGTGTAAACTTTTGGGGGGGTAAGTGGGGGTAGTTAAAATAAACCTCAGCATATGAAGAATTAAATACAGGGGGTCCTCAGGTTACGATGTCTCGACATACAACGTTTCGAGTTTACAACGCTCACTCCCATAAAAATTGAGACGTGAGTGTTTGGGCTTACACCGTTAGCGTCGTACTTACAGACTACGTGGGCAAACTAGTTTGGTTGCTTGCAGCGGAAGAATACACAGTAACGCGGAATATGAGTGAGGGAGTTTGCGAAGTAATTTGGTTGCGCGCGGAGGAAGTGCTCCATTTGTGTTGCTTTGTTTGGTGACTTTTTGGCCCTTATCATGGCTCCTAAACGAAAGTCAGAGTCTTCAGATGGCAGTGCTTTGAAGAAGAGGAAAGCCATCACGATGGAAGTGAAATTAGACATTGTAAAGAGATCAGAAGGAATAAAGGTAAGGAATTTTTTTACACTCATTTTTTCTGTTACTACAGTACAGTGTACAGTACAGTATATTTATGTCCTTTACCTTTTTCTGTGGCTTAGTTGTGTTTTAATGTTCTAGATTACGATTTTGCAAATGTGTTAGGATAGGTAAGTGACTTAGGCTAGGGTGTGTTTCAACTTACACCAAAATTCTGGTTACATTACTGTTGGATGAACAGAACTGTGTCGTAACCCAAGGACCCCCTGTAGATATGAAAACAACATATTTGTACTTTTTTGAGTTGATTACCGCTGTATATGACAATCCCTTCCCCACTAGTTGTTATTAGATGACAGGATCATGTGCTTGAATGATTTTGCACCAATAGCAGCAGGATTTATTTTTTCATTTGCGAAATAATGCAATTTTTGTTTCTTTTCACATTATTGGCTAACTAAAAAGATTACAATATGCAAGCTTTCAAGGCAACTCAGGCCCCTTCTTCAGGCAAGATGTATTCAATTGATTTTAGTTAGCCAATAAAAGGTGTCATTTTGCTTGAACTTCTGTAAAATCCAAATTTCCCCTTGGGAAAAATAAAGTACAACCTATCTATTTAATAATATCTGCCCTCTTTTGCCAGTCACTAGCAAATTCACTCACCTTTTCCATAACAAAAAAAATCAAACAATGAGACACTGGTGTCTGGCCCGTCTTGACTGGCATCAGATCATTGTGATATCCTCTGACATCATCATCATCTCTCAAAATACACATACAGTGAATTCAGAAAGTACTCAGATCCCTTCACTTTCTACAAACTTTACTGAGTTATAGATTTAAATGGATAAACTTTCCATTTTGCCCATCAATCTACACTAAGAGAGAGGAGAGCAGTTAGGAGGATGCACTAATACAGAACATTGCTGCACCCACCACATGACAAACCAACGCAGGATCCCAGATTAGAACCCGAGTGCAGCCATGCAGCGGGTTGACGACTCGGCACCACACCAGTTCAGATGGAATGGAAGAGTGGGAGGTTTTTTTATGGTGGCTGGAGTGCCAATTCTGCCACCAACCCGCAGGTTTTTCCTTGCATGTTGGAGGGCCTACTTGAAGGGATGGATGCAGATTAATGTCATACCCAGGACGGAGCAATTGCAGGTTAAGGGCTTTGCTCAGGGGCCCAACAGAGGCATTAATGGGATTTGAACCTGCAAACGTCCGATTACCAGTGGAGATCCCTACCTCAGAGTCACTACTCTGCCCTCATCTACACTAAATAACCTATTAATAACAAAATGAAAACAGGCTTTCAGAAGGTTTGCAAATTTAGTAAAAATCAAAAACTGAAATCTATAATTCATATAAATATTCAGACCAGTACTTTGTAGAAGCCCCTTTAGCAGTAATTTCAGCTTTGAGACTTCTTGGTAAGTCTGTACAAGCTGTGCATGCCTGGATTTCAGCAGTTGATCCCATTTTTCCTGGCAGATTCTCTCAAACTCCATTAGATCAGATAAGAAGAGTCTAAAAACTGCCACTTTCAGGATCTCTCCATATATGTTCTATCACATTTAAGTATGGGCTCTGCCTGGGCGACTCAAGGGCACTCAGAGACCTGTCCCAAAGCCACTCTATCATTGTCTCGGCTCTTATTTTAGGTCATTGTCATGGTAAAATGTGAATCAAGATTTTTCTCAAGGACCCTTCTGTATTTAGCTGCATTCATCCTTCCCTCAAGACTGATCAGTTTTCCTGTCCCTGCTGCTGAGAAGCATCCCCAAAGCATGATGCTGCCCAGCTTCACCATAGAGATGGTATTAGGCAGGTAACAAACAGTGCCTGGTCTTCATCAAACAAAGTGCAAAGAGTTCAAAATTTGTCTCTTCAAACCAGAGAATCTTTGTGCTCATACTCTCAGTGACCTTTAAACTGTCACATACCTTTTACTCAAGAGTAGCTTCCATCTAGCCACTTAACCATAAACACCTGACTAATGAAGTGCTCCTGAGATGGCCTCCTTTCAACAAGTTCTTCCATCTCAGAAAAGGACTTCTAAAGCTCTATTAGAGTGACCATTGGGTTTTTGCTCACCTTCTTGATCGATGCTATTCTTGCCTGGCTACTCAGTTTGCAGAGTCATGGTGGTTCCAAAAATTATTGAGGCCACTGTGCTCCAGAGCAGGGGTCACCAAGTCCAGTACTGGGGGACCACTGTGGTTGCAGGTTTTCAGTCGAACCCTTTTCTTAGTTTGTGACCAGTTTTTGCTACTAATTAAGTCCTTTTCCTTTCATTTTAATTGACTTGTTTAAGATTTGTTCCCCTGAATTTCTTCATCGTTCCCCTGATTTGCTTCATTTCTTTCCTTAAACGGCACCCAAACAGAAATGAAATTTGAAGTGAGTGAGCCAACAGAAGACCAGGGCCTCAAACTCCAACCAATTTCACTCCAACCTGCTGCTAAATGAGGTACCAATTCTTGTCGTTAATTAAACCCGTTCTTTCATTCCATGGCTTGTTGCTGTTCTCATTGTGTAATAGCAGACATTTCTGAAATTGTTGATATTCTCTTTTCTAAGAGCTCTGGTAAAATGCTTTGGGGACCTGAGCAGATCAGCATTTCTGAAACCTTCATCTTTCTTTATTTTCAGATATTGTGTGATGGACACCACTTGTTTTGGCTCATTTTGTATCTCATTATTGTTTGGCTGCTAATTAAGGAAAAAGAAACAATTACGGGGTCGGGATCTTCAAGAGCAAGTCAATTGAAATGAATTCAACAGAAGTTAATTAGCAGCAAAAACAGGTCACTGATTAAGAAAAGGGTTATAATGTAAACCCACAGCCACAGTGGTCCTCTAGGACCGGAGTTGGAGACCCCTGCTCCAGAGAACTCTCAAAGCTTTACAAATTGTCTTTGCCGTGATCTATGCTTCACCACAGTTTGGTTGTAGAGGTCTACAGAGTTCCTTAGTCTTCACGGCTTGGTTCTAGACACATCGCGAGGACGATAAAAGCAAAGAGGAAGCAGCTGACCGCCATTTGGAGATTCACACAAAAGGATCTGAATACTGATAAGAATGAGAGATTTTAGTTTTGAATTAAAAAAAAATTGACTGAACTTTCTGAAAACACATTTTCACTTTGTGAGTAGAATGATAGGCAAAAATTGATGTTTTTTTTTAAAATTAAAATAGAATCTACAACACAATAAAGTGTAGAAGGTGAAGGGGTCTGAATAGTTTCCGAATCCACTATAGATTTAAATGCTAAGAAAAAGTGAGAGCCTTGCAAACTCCCACTCCCCAACAAATCTTCTGGCTAAGACCTGCCTATATTAAAATAACAATACTTCATGTTTAGAACTGAATGACTGTGACATGAAAAAAGACAAGCCATGATAACACTGACAGAACACCAAGACGACACATAATAATAATAATAATAATAATACATTTTATTTATATAGCGCCTTTCCCATGCTCAAGGCACTTACAGAATAAATAAAGAATGGCAGAATATACAGTATATAGCATTGTACAAACCAGATAAATAAACAAAGAAGATTAAGACAGTAAATTCTGAAAAAAAAAATATACTGCACATTTTGAACTGCACACTGCTTGTCCAGTACCAGGACTAAGTACCATGCTGCTAGGGTTTGTGGATTATGTAAAGCCAGCAAACAACTGGAAAAAAAAGATTTTCTACACATAGATCAGTGCTTTCTGCAACAGGATTTTGTGCTTCTTTCAAACAGGAGGAATGTTCTACTAACGTGCAGTCTTCCTCCGAGGTAGTTGAAGATCAATGATCAGTGTAATATCTTGTGAACAATACATTCCTGATATTGATTAGTATTTCTTTTTTTCCCAATACTGTAACTGTAACTACCTTTAAGGGAGCAAATGGTACAGAACGTTTGGCACCTATTTGCTGGTGTGTGCTGCATAGCCCCAAATGGGATATGCTCTAGGAAAACCATGAAACTCAGACATATATAGCACAGACTCCAGTTGTATATGTGGCAAGTATTACATAATTCACCTAAATCTTGTTCATCTCATTTAGAATTGTCCAAACTGTAATCATGACAATATTTAACCTGCAAGCGCTGCCATCTATCTCCAGCATCACTAGGCCACATGTTGAGGTAGTGCACTAAATGAACATTACTTTGGATCAAAATCTTTACATACTTTTCAATGATCCTTGGTGTTGCAATCACTCCAAATCCATTAATGGCAGTATCTGATGTACTTCCAGATGACGTTAAAGATTACAGGGATAAATCAAGTGTAATAGCCCATATCATACTACCCTACAGACTTACCTTTCTTAACCAGAAGAATCCCAACACACCTTCTACAACTCAGTGGGTAAATGATATTCTATATTATCACAAATTTGAAAAAAAAAATTCTCTCTTAGAGGATATGTCCAACACTTTCTTAATACATGGCAAGAATTTATTAATATTCTTTTAGAAAAGCATGCTGGGCCTGTCATTTATGTTATTTATTGTTTTACCATAATTAAAAATATATTTGTTTTTGTCTGTGTCTCCCATCTTTTGCTCTTAGGTGAAAACGGAATCTTCTTTTTCTCTTTTTTTGTTTTATTGCTTTGTATTTATTTTATTCCTTTGTTATCTGTGCACTCATTTCAATGTAAACAGTAATATCTGTTATGTTATTATACACTGCCTGGCCAAAAAAGAAGTCGCCACCTGGATTTAACTAAGCAAATAGGTACGAGCCTCCTATTGGGTAATTACTGCATGGGCGATTACCTTTCAGCTGGCAACAAGTTATTTAACCCCAGCTGGTGCAATGAGTTGCTTCTCATTTCTTAAACAACCATGTCGAAAGACACATCTTGTGGTCGTGGAAAAGATGTTCGTCTGTTTGAGAAGGGTCAAATCATTGGCATGCATCAAGCAGAGAAAACATCTAAGGAGATTGCAGAAACTACTAAAAATGGGTTAAGAACTGTCCAACGCATTATTAAAAACTGGAAGGATAGTGGGGACCCATCGTCTTCGAGGAAGAAATGTGGCCGGAAAAAAATCCTGAATGATCGTGATCAGCGATCACTTAAACGTTTGGTGAAATCAAATCGAAGAAAAACAACAGTAGAACTCAGGTCTATGTTTAATACTGAAAGTAAGAGCATTTCCACCTGAATATACTGAATGACCAGGTTATTCCATCAATGGATTTTTTCTTCCCTGATAACACGGGCATATTCCATGATGACAATACCAGGATTCATCCATCCATCCATTTTCCAACCCGCTGAATCCGAACACAGGGTCACGGGGGTCTGCTGGAGCCAATCCCAGCCAACACAGGGCACAAGGCAGGAACCAATCCTGGGCAGGGTGCCAACCCACCACAGTACCAGGATTCATCGGGCTCAAATTGTGAAAGTGTGGTTCAGGGAGCATGAGACATCATTTTCACACAGAATCTTTGGGATGTGCTGGAGAAGGCTTTGCGCAGCGGTCAGACTCTACCATCATCAATGCAAGATCTTGGTGAAAAATTAATGCAACACTGGATGGAACTAAATCTTGTGACATTGCAGAAGCTTATCGAAACAATGCCACAGCGAATGCGTGCCGTAATCAAAGCTAAAGGCGGTCCAACAAAATATTAGAGTGTGTGACCTTTTTTTTCGGTGGCGACTTTTTTTTTGGCCAGGCAGTGTATATTACAGAGTAGCATGCCAATGTAATGTTCTGGCTTTCTACAATAAAATATAAAAAAAAAATCAAAAACAACAATAGGTGGCACCCCTTTCAATACAGATGATGAACTTTAAGCTCCATTGCTAAACTAGAAAGTTAAGGTTGTGCATCATCACACACACCCAAAGTCACGGAGAACACTGCAGGGCCAATTAGTCCTTCCCGTCTCACCAGGAGACAGGCTTGCAGCACCCAATACAAAGACATCTTCACGGGCTTCAAGAAACAACATTTTTCAAGATAATTAATTGCATTACCAAAGTTAATTGGACTAAGGGAAGCTTAGTACTTATTTTGCACATCTAGCGGTCATAAAGCAGAAAAATGCCACTGGCTGTATTTAATATATGATGCTTTATTCGCGGTCTTTGTTGGTACTGGATTACTGTCACTAGGATGTGGGAGGCATGCAAGTAAGAATTTCATTGTACTGTGTATGCATGACAGTAAGCTTGAATGCACTTGAGTTTTTAGAGTTTAACGGTTGGTGGCGGACACAATGCAGCTTATATGCCTAGTAGCCCCGTTGAAATGCACAGACAGGGTTCTGCATAAAATAGCTACAAGGTAAACAAAATATCCTTGAGTTCATTTTCTCACTTACTTAGCCAAACGTGCCGTTTCCTTTCATTTGCTTTCTTGTTTTTCCGTCAATCAACTTACTTATAAATTTACTGGTCTTTCGCTGGTACGTTCCTTTTCGATTTCTTTGCAAATGCGGTGGAATTGGCGGCAGCGCCGCTGCACTGTGGCAGATCGTCAACACCACCTTTAGCCCCGCCTCCGCCCTATACGTGACGCATGCGTACCGCCGCCACCGTGGAGCGTGGCTCGTGAGCCCATTGTTGCGCGGCGATGACGTAGCGGGTGAGTGACAGTGCGCGGCGCGGTGAGACAAAGGAGGGCAGCATTGAATTCTGCGACCTGAGCGCGAGAGCAGGAGCGGAGCGGCCTGAGTCAAGCCGAAGAGGGAGCAGCACTTACCCGAGACGAACTGCGAGTGGCAGTCACTCCCTACCTCCAGTGTGCACCGCGAGGGTGCACGCCATGCCGAGCACTCTCTACCATCCCGACATGCCCGAAGCGGAGCCCGAGTCGGACCCGGACCCTCAGGACGAGCAGCTGTGCTTAACCCTGGACCAACTCTCGCTTATCGGTCTGGAGGAGCGGCCGGGAGAAAGAGAATTGGACCTCGCGGTGGCCGGCGATGGGGCCGGCTTTGTTGGACTTGCCATGCTGGAGCACCCAGCCTCACCGACTTCTTGCTCCTCCCCGCCAATGCCAGTTGCTGCCGCCCCGGACATCTTCGGCCCTGGCTTCCACATGGCTGCCCCGTCTCACCATTCGGTGCTGCTTGAAACGGGTAGCCGCAAAAGGAGTGTCAACATGACGGAGTGTGTACCGGTGCCGAGCTCGGAGCATGTCGCCGAGATTGTGGGCAGACAAGGTAGGATACAAAGGGAGGTGGGCTGACTGACGCGCGGTCTTTGTTGACTCACACCTTCTTGTCCGCACTTTTTCTTCACTGACCACCCAGGGAAGCTGTCCCATTGAAAGGGAATGAAGGTAGCTGGGCTCGTACGGTTTGTTAGCTAGAGTCAGTGGGGCGGGGATGGGTGGCTGTTCCTTTAGTCTTGAAGTCGCTCACCTTTGAACTCCCTCGTGCCCTGCTAACTCGAATACCGTTACTTGCCACCACCAGCACTCCTCCCTCCCCGCCGAACTGCTGACCCACTTGTGTGTGAGGCTCCCTCCCCCCTGCCACTCCAAATGGCCCAGGGTGGTGGATGTGTGGGCTGGGCCGCTTTGTCTAGTCTGGGGTGACGGTATTCCTGAGGAGGATGGAGTGTTGAGGTCACAAGTGTCTGCGCTACTTTTTTTTTTTCCTGTTTGGTCCAACCATTAAATTCGGTTGCTAGCTCTCCACCCAGTCCATAGTTCCTATGTTTCGGATTAAGCACTCCCTTACACCGCGTTTATAGCTCCTTTTTTTGTGTGTGTTGCAGCAGTCGCCGGTCTTTGCTGTTCTCTTTGTCTGAAAACCACGCTGCCTGCGCAGTGACATCACAACTTCAGCTTCCCATTGGCTGAGCGTTTAGCCTCGCCTCTTTTAAAGGGCCCGTGCAGGTGTCAAGTGGAGGGTGGGAGGAGGCTGCAGGCACACAAAGAATTCGAGTCTGGGGTTTGTGATCGATAAGTGCGGGTGTTGTCTGCACCGAGGATACTAAAACTTTGAGGATTGAATTTGTCCAGTTCACAGTTTTGATGTATTTATTCTTTAATTACTTTCACTTGGTTGAAGTTAATAATATTCATTTTGTTTATATAGCACCTTTCCCTTGCTCAGTGCTTTTCGCAGAAATTCAGAATGGACAATAGGGCATATACAACATTGGATACACCTAATATCCAGATAAAACACTAAATAAAGAGGACCATAAGGTATCAATGAAAATATCTACATGTTTCACTGATGTTGCAACCTGGATAAAGGAACACCATCTCCACCTCATCCTGGGAAAGACTGGTTCCTTTTTGTTATCCCATCTTATTTGTCTATTCAGCACCCCATCTATGTTCAGCTTGGCTCATTATGTCTAATATCTAAGTTGGTACACAACCTCAGGATGGTGATCGGTGACCAGTTGTCCTTCTGGGACCACGTTGCTGTGGTCTCTTGGTCTTGCAGACTCACTCATTCACAGAACTGTATCTGGCAGAATATGCAACTCTTTGGTCCAGTCTTTGGTCTTCCCATCTGAAGCCATCTGCTGGAAGGAGTACCAGCATGTATCCCCAAGCCGATGCAGTTGATTCAGAATGCTTTGGCTGAAGGCTCACATCAATCCTCTTTTCAGATCACCACCTTGGCTTCCTGTAGTGGCATGTATTAAGTTCCAATCCTTGATGCTCACCTAAAGAGTAGTGGGTCAGCGCCTATATACACTACTGGTCAAAAGTTTAGAACACCTCAGTTTTTCTGCTGTAATGTTTTACTGTTTCATGAAATCAAGGCATAGAACAAATAAACAATGGCAAATATAAAAAAAAATAGTCAAGGAATCATTAAGTTTACACTTTTTTTTTTCTTCTTGAAAATTTTCATTCCTCAAAGTAGCCACCTTTTGCTTGTGTAACAGCCAAACTGCGGTAATCCTTTTAATTCAGACTGTCAGTCACCCTGTGCATGTCACCAACTCCGCCTCCAGAAAAAGAACCCCAGACTATCACATTTCCTCCTTCATGTTTGATTGTTGGCGTCACACACTGAGGGACCATCCTTTCATCAATTCGACACCCTGTGTCATGAACCAAAGATTTCAAGTTTTGATACATCGGTTCCAACTTGCATGGAAAATATGGAGGTTGGTGGCAGGATTGCCACTTCAGCCACCATAAAAACCTCACACTGTTCCATTGTGATCCTGAGGCCATGCACTCAGGTCCCAATCTGAGTGGACTGTCTTGTGGTGGGTGTGGCAACATGCTGTAAAATCGGCACATGCTCCCAACCTTTTCAGAAGACTTTCTTCCTGTCTTCACTAGTCCACAGCTGGTATTTCAAGACCCTATTTTGTTCTTTAAGGAATGGCTTTCTTATTGCCACTCACCCTGTCAGACCTGCAGCATAAAGTCTCCTCTTCATAGTAGAAACAGAGACTTGCTTTCTCTGCCCACAGTTAAGCTGTGCTTAAAGCTGTCATGCTGTGAGGCACCTGTGATCACACAAGCGGGTGACACCCTCAGAAACTTGGCTTATGTCTTTGGGTCTGCCAGGTCACTTCGTATCGGAGGTTCTTCCACTTTACAATTGCCTTTGGACTGTGTAGGACACCACTGGACTCATTGACACTTTATTTTTGTGCAGTTTCACTAAATGGAAGGCCTATAATTTTAAGGGTAATAATACTCTGTCTCATTTCATTTGATAATTGCAATTTTCTTGCCGTTGTCACTGGAATTTACAACTTTCTAGAGTGTAATATTGTCCCAAGTAATACTTCAGAGGGTGTAGTAACACAGTCTGCTCCAACTCTGCATTAAGACAGACAGACAGAGGGTTTTTAAGTAATCAACACAAGTTGTTACACCTGTGCAAATTGCAAGGTTTCATTTATTTTAATTGCTGCAGAACATCTGTAGGGTTTAAAGTATTAGTTGTTCCCTGATGAAGGCCCATTTATAATACCCAGAAATGTCCTTCTCAGTTTTTGCTAACCTAAACCTTTAAATTTAAAACCTATGGCAGTTTTGTGCTTACATTTGTACAATGTAGGTCATTCATTGCATTTCATTTGATTAAATTTGAAGAAAAACTGGAAAAATTGAGGTGTTCTAAAACTTTTGACCGGCAGTGTATATGGAGACACTTTGAAGTCTTAATGCTCCTTCGACCTTTCAAGACTGCTGATTAGATTTAGATAGAACGTTATTTGTCTCCAGGAAGATAATTGATTATTTTACAGAAGCTCTTTAAATAAATACCTATATAAATAGGTAGGTAGGTAAATTAAATACTGTATACACACATTAACACTGTCTGGTGATGTCACCTATGTGTGCTACCAGATCTCAGCCCATACTTTTCATGTGCACCTCCTATTTGGTTGAACGAGCTCCCCACCTCCACATGAAACTCAGACTCCCTTGATGTGTTTAAGAAGAATTTGAAGACTCATGTTTGATGAATTTCTGTCTTATATTAACTGTTCGGTTTTGTAACCTAGCAATTGTAACTAGGAGTTTGCATGTTCTCCCCGTGTCTGCGTGGTTTTCCTCTGGGTGTTTCGATTTCCTCCCACGGTCCAAAGACATGCAGGTTAGGTGCATTGGTGATCCTAAATTGTCCCTAGTGTGTGCATGGTGTGTGGGTGTGTGTGTGTGCCCTGCGATGGGCTGGCGTCCTGCCCAGGGATTTGTTCCTGCCTTGCGCCCTGTGTTGGCTAGGATTGGCTCCAGCAGACCCCCGTGACCCTGTGTTAGGGTATAGCGGGTCAGAAGATGACTTGCTGACTGACTGATAATTGTAACTAGCTTGTATTGTATTCTGAGCTCTTCACTTGTGATGTTCAATTTTGCACCCTTTTCCGGTAACACTTGTTCCCAAACATTCCCCGGACTGATGTTTACTCCGTTATGTTGCCTTGTTTTGTAAGTCGCTTTGTATAAAAAGCGTCTGGGAAGCAAATACATATAAATACAGGGTATACAGAGTTTTGAAATAAATCAAAAGACAATAAACCAGAACAAAATGCAGAAATACAAACATGACAAGAAGACCCTGAACAAATGACATAATTTATGATACAAATGCAAATCTTCCTGAGCGTCTGTATAAGTAGGCTAAACTGAAAATGCCTTTATGAATAATTGTGTTTTAAGCTTTTTTTTTTTTGTTTGTTTGTTTTTGAAAGAATTAATTGTGTGAGTTGATTTCATTAATTTGAGGAGGTCATCTCAAAGTCTGGGTGCAGTAGAGCCAAAGGCTTTGTCACATTTAGTGTGCAGATTAGTTTTGTGCACCACAAGATTGCCAGAATCCATGGACCTTAGTGGAGCATCTTATTGATGTAGTTTGGTGCAAAGCCATACAAAGCCTTATCTCTCTATTATAAAAAGAAATCCTGTCCCCTGTCCTGATAGTCTATGATACGTGATTTTTCTCGGAAGATAATTTAAAGACCTGCGAGACGAAAGAGACCTGCCACGGTGCGTCTCACAGGAACATAAAACGAGAGTCTTGCAAATACACACCCTACTTGCAAGCAATATCAAAAAGAAACCAAATCAGTAGTGTAAAGGCAGTCACGCAGCACACACAGCTCCAGGGCTCTCAGTGCATGTAAAGTGTATAAGGTCAATACGGTAGAAATGAAACATCGACGATTAAACGAAGAAGCGCAGAGAAAAGAGACTCAAATGCGTTGGACAGAAAAAAGAGCAAAAAAGAATAATTGAGGTGCAAATTCAGAAAATAAGGAAAGTAGTTATCAGCCCGGAACAAGTGGAATTGAAAAAAAATCACGTCCAATCCGGCTCAGAATTAAATGACAGTGAGTAAAAGACAAAGTAGAACTTCATAGAGACGTTTACAAACGTTGACGCTAAACACATGCAGAGCAGGTTAGAGACTATGAAACCAGTGAAATTAGAAAGGCTCCAAAAAAAAATAAAAAAAACCTTGACACTATACACATGTGGAGAAAGTTAAAGGATATGAAAGTAGAAAAATTAGAAAATATAAAAAATAAAGATCGCAGTAACGCAAACAAACAAACTGCCTCATTTAACTATGCACCAGTCTAACTTTGGTTTTGCACAATAATTACTACACTATTGCACCTTAACACTTAATTCTATTTTATTCACATAATTTTACTTATTGATTATGTTCTACTATACTGTTATCTTTTGATCTATGACTTTTTGTTAATCTAACTGATATTCTTCTAACTTTGCACAGTTTTTGATAAGCGGATCAGGATGCATTTCACTGCGTGTTGTCCTTTATAACTATGCATGTGACAAATAGAGAATCTTGAGAATTTCAAAAACAGAGTTTACCGCACATGCATTTATTGGCTACTTTGTTAATGTATATATATTGATCTGTCTGCTTATTTAAAAAGCTGAATTTACACCAGGAGTCAAAAACGTTCTGTCTAGCCCTTGTACAAAAACCTAGACAAAAGCTGGGGTATCACCTTGGTAACCCCATGTACTTTTGGAACTGTGAGAGGAAAATAGCACGACTTTACAGACAGGAGTCCAATGCAGAACTCTACTTACTTTTTTACTTTGTAAAAAAAAATGATTAACTGCTGATGATGTAGATCGTTTTGTCTGTGCTGAAATTCCAAACAGAGAAACCTATCCTGACCTCATTAAAAAGATTCAGCATATTGGGACTCGCAAGATTACAAATATTGTTTTTACAGAAGTTCTGAAATAAAAGTGAAACTAATGAAATAGCAACAATTCAAAGAAAAAAAAATCTTCAAAGTGTGTATCCGGAAAAATAAATATGGGGGTTGGCGAGCGAAGCGAGCAGAGGGCGAAGCTCCCTAGTCTTTATATATAATAAGCTTCCGTGGCTGTCTGTTTGTCTGTCCAGGATTTTAAATCGCCCGTAGCTCGCAAACCGTTTCACCTATTGACTTGAAATTTGGTACACATATACTACGTGGGCGGCACGGTGGCGCAGTGGGTAGCGCTGCTGCCTCGCAGTTGGGAGATCTGGGGACCTGGGTTCGCTTCCTGGGTCCTCCCTGCGTGGAGTTTGCATGTTCTCCCCGTGTCTGCGTGGGTTTCCTCCGGGGGCTCCGGTTTCCTCCCACAGTCCAAAGACATGCAGGTTAGGTGGATTGGCGATTCTAAATTGGCCCTAGTATGTGCTTGGTGTGTGGGTGTGTTTGTGTGTGTCCTACGGTGGGTTGGCACCCTGCCCGGGATTGGTTCCTGCCTTGTGCCCTGTGTTGGCTGGGATTGGCTCCGGCAGACCCCCATGGCCCTGTGTTCGGATTCAGCGGGTTGGATAATGGATGGATGGATATACTACGTGACGTCTATTTTTCTGCTTTCGGGATGATGATTGACCTCCAAGGTTATTCCTCTTTTTATTTTATTTTATTTTATTTTATTTTATTGTAGAATCAACTCTCTGCAGTGGCCAGCAGGGTGGCCATGTGGCGCATGTGCACGGGCGCCGTTCTCATTCCTACCACCTTCGCCGTCATTTCTCCTACCTCTTCATATCTTAAATCATTCTTGAGGCAGATTGAAGGCTTAAGTGAAAAATTAAGGGAAACGTACTAAGTAATTGCAACACAAACACTGACTTAATCAGTTTTAACGCGAAAAGATGCCGGCGAAAGAAGAGAAGAAGCGGGCCGCTAGGGTATAGAAAAGTAGAGCTGCTCAGGAAGCAGCAAGCACATCAACCTCTGAGCAAACGAATGATAAATGTACGGAGAAAGAGAATGATAACTATTAGTCAAGTGTATTCCTGCAGTGTGTCGTTACTGGTAGTTTAATAATACAAGTTAGTATGAAATTCTTTAAGAGACGGGGAGCCAGTGAAAGTGGTGGAGCAGGTTGTGTTTTAACATGCTTGATGTTGCAGGTCTGTGTAAGGACTCTTGCAGCAGTGTTTTGAACCAAATGGAGCTGTGATAAAAGATTCAAAGGGGCACCTGCCAGTAGGGGGTTACAGTGGGTGATACAGGATGCAGTAAAACCGTGGATGACTTTCTCGGCTTTGGAAAAGGAGAGAGATGAGCAAGCGTGGAATATGTTGAGGTTGTGAAAGAAAGAAAGTTTAATTTGATTTATGTGGTTAGAATAAGAAAGGGAGGAACCAAAAACAAAGCTAAGATTCTTAGTAGAAAAAGAAGGTCTGATAACATCATCACTCTTTTTTTTTTTTTTCTTTTAAGCTGAGCTTTAGTATCATTTAGCCTAACTTTGAATTTTGTTGCACTTTACTTTTAAAGCTGTATGTATTCCATTCAAGTTTTATTTATTTTTTTATAGTCGGAGTGCTAATTACATTTTTGTACTGTCTTCCCCAGGCTGCAAGATCAAAGCACTGCGAGCGAAGACCAACACCTATATTAAAACCCCAGTGCGTGGAGAAGAGCCCGTGTTCATTGTGACGGGCCGCAAGGAAGATGTGGACATGGCCAAGCGGGAGATCCTGTCTGCCGCAGAGCATTTCTCTATGATCCGAGCTTCCAGGAACAAAGCCAATGCTGGGGGGTTGATGGGCACTACTTCCCTTTCGGCACCTCCCAATCTGCCCGGCCAGACCACCATTCAGGTGCGAGTGCCTTACCGGGTGGTGGGTCTGGTGGTGGGTCCCAAGGGGGCCACCATTAAGAGGATCCAGCAACAAACTCACACATACATTGTGACACCCAGTCGAGATAAGGACCCTGTGTTTGAAGTGACAGGCATGCCTGAGAATGTGGATCGGGCACGTGAAGAGATAGAGACCCATATCACCCTGAGGACGGGGGCTTTTGTGGACTTGCAAGGGGAGAATGACTTCCACAGTAATGGGACTGATGTGAGTTTAGAGGCTTCAAGCTTGTCCATGGGTGCTGCCTTGTGGACAAGAGCACCAAGTGGTACCCATGTGGCGGCTAGTGCCAGGAAGGTGGCTGCATCTGCATTCCGTAATGGTAGTTTGAGCTCCTTGGGCTCAGGGTCTACTGAGTCTCACTACAGTAATGCTGGGGGACGGCTAGCAGACACAAGCCCCACTAGCCCTTTCAGCACGGGCAGTGGCGGCTTTACCTTTGGACCGGATCCCGGCCCTACTTTGCCGACAGCTGACGATGTGAGTTTTGAGTTTAGCGGTGGCACTGGAAACATCTGGGCACCTTTTCTCAATGGAGGCGTCCAGCAGCGGCGCAACAGTGGGCTGAGTGGGGGTGCTCTCACCCCTCGTCTCTCCCCAACACTTCCGGAGTCTCTGCTAACGGAACACCCACTGAGCACCCTTTCTTGGCTGCAAAGCAGTAGCTCTGCCCCGTCTTCCTTTTCCAGCAGCACCCCCGGCTACTCCTCTTCGTCTTCTTCGCTGCCAGGTAGCTTCTCTTCAGCAGCCTCCGGGGGCTCCCCTCCAGATTCCGAAGGCAGTGGGCTTGGTCACTTAAAGACTGTGCGGGAGTGCTCGGTGTGCTTTGAGAGTGAGGTGACTGCTGCTCTGGTGCCCTGTGGCCATAATCTCTTCTGTATGGAGTGTGCCGGACAGATCTGCGAGTCGGCACAGCGCGAGTGCCCAGTTTGTCACACTCCAGCGACCCAAGCCATCCGCATATTCTCTTAATGTGTGAGCGAGGTGGGTGCACTTTTAATGGCAGAGGGGGATGGAGGGGACTCCCTCTCCTTCTCTACTGCCAAGCAGCCATTTGACCAATCAGGAAAGGTCTGGCTGTGAGGGGCGGCCACTCTCAAGTCAGCTCTTTATGCTCTTTTTTTTTTTTTTTTTAAATAAGCGGAATAAGACCAAAACTCCAAGGGTGAGGGGGCATTAATTTTGGCATTTTTGGATCAAACAAATGGCAGGTGCTTTTTAATTATAAGATGTATCATCTTTTTATTAACTTGTACAGACAGTTTGAACAGTTGGCCGCTTCCAGTTGTCAAACGTGTGGCGGGGTCAAGCTTAGAGACAGGGGGTGGGGTCACCGCTGACTTTCCCATCTACTCAGTTATTATTTATTTTATTTATTCATCTTGATCTTGAGTCTTAGACTGCTGGGCAGAGTCCTGCCAGTTACGCCTGCCATCCCAACACAATGCCCCCCCCCACCCCAACCACTCATTTTGTGGTTGCAGCGCCCCTAGGTGCCGTGTTGGCCTTGCAGAAACACAGATGCATACTCATTCTTTTACTTGTGTAGGTGATTTATAGCAGAATTAACTTTATTGAAGAAATTTTAAGAATTAAATATATTTTATTTTAAATTACGGACCTTTACTCCTTTGGCACAGCTGAAGTATCAAGATAAATATACATATATACATAAATATATATATATATATATTTGAAGTGACTTAATGGTTATGATAAATTGTATTAAGAGTTTTATTTTTTACGCTTCTTAATAAAATTTTTTTTTTTTAATTAATTTTTGACTCTTGCTTCAAGTTGTGCTAGGGCGGTGGCGGAGGCTTGAATGTGCTGCTGACTGTTATTGGAGTGGTCCGTTGTCATTTTGATGGGTCTTGTAATGGACAGTTTTTGCTGCTGGCCACGGTCCGTTAAGGACTCTCATGTCCAGGAGAAAAGCTCTACTCCATGTGTGTGCTTCCAAAAAGTGTAAGAGCCTTAACTCCAAATAAGTGCTTTTAACACAAATCATTTCTAAAGAGCTGCAGAGTATTTTTACGAATAGAAAATCTGACTATGTTTGAAAATAACCACCAGAACAATCTGTTAGATGCATAGCTTCCAACGTTAAGCCCTTCAGATTATTATTGGGCTTTTGCTCACACAATGTAAGTCAATCTTCCAAATATATTCAATATTTGAAGTTTGATGTGATCAATAGTCAAGTATTCAAATTGGTTTGTCGTCTTCGGCCAATGTGTTTCAGAATTTGCTTCTTTCTTCCATGCAATACAGGTAATCCAACACTAAATGTACCTACCTGTAGGCATTTGTCTTTCTAGAAATATTCCTAGTGTACTCGGTGTTCGTCTGGAGCACTTACAATATCAATAATTTGCCAGAGATACCCTCAAAGGATAAGTTTATTTTTACAAGTCAAAATTATGTTATCTATGCATCTGCCATGCAAAATTGTGTTTTAAAGTTTATTGCTTCCTATAAATTAAAAAAAATGTCTTTCCCACATTTTCAGTTTACATTATAGTCTATGGGACATGGAGGGAAAGATTAAAAACTTACCAAATATATAAATTTTTCAAAAAAAGACATTGCTTTCTATAAATGTAAAAAAATATATATTTTATTGGCTCTGGGGCTTTACAATGGAGGGTTATGGGGCACGGAGGAAAAGCTTAAAAACGTAACCAAATACGCTCATTTTCAAGCCCAAGAAAGTTGTTGAGTTTGATCTGCGTCTTGTGTTTACACACAAACATTGTGAAACAGTTTATATGTGTCATTTTTTTTTTTTTAACAAAAAAGCACCCGTATTATGAAATTCAGCCGTATTTAAAAAAGACCAGCCATGTGTAGTTATACGAGAATGTCTTCAAGCAAATAGAAAACCTAACCCTTACCACGAGAAAAATAGTACCAGGAATATGCGATAAACTCATTATTTTCAGATCCGTTTTCTTCTCACAGACATTCTTTGGAAACACAGAAGGTGCAGATCAATACTTAATAACTTTCTTGGCTTGATTAATGATCGTGTTTGGTGAGTTTTTAAGCTTTTCCTCCATGCCCCATAACCCTCCATTGTAAAGCCCTAGAGCAGCCAATTTCCATTCCATTATCCAACCCGCTATATCCCAATTACAGGGTCACGGGGGTCTGCTGGAGCCAATCCCAGCCAACTCAGGGCGCAAGGCAGGAAACAAACCCCGGGCAGGGCGCCAGCCAGCAGCCAATGTATTTTTTTAAATTTATAGAAAGCACTTAACTTTGGAACACAATTTTGTGTGACAAATACATATGTAGCATGTTTGTGAAGAAATTAACTTAGACTTGAAAAATGCTGAACTTATCCTTTAATGCACCTTCAGTCCTGGACTACCGAAAAATGTTTTATCTTGGGTTCGTTTTATTCTCTAGTTTTAAGAAAACGTAAGATATTTGATAAACTAGAGGAGACCATTCTGTCCGTCAAGCTTGTTTGTTTAGCTAATAACTAAGTTGACCCAGTATCTCGTCCAGATGCTTCTTAAAGTTGTCAAGATTTCTGCTTCAACTGTGTCAAGTCCTGCAAGCGGGTCCTCCAACTTACAGGGAAATCTTGGGGTTTGGTGGCAGGAATTGGCCAGTCACAGTGTTTCAGTGTGATGCTGAGGTGTCACCGCTGAACTCTGGTCCATGATTGTTGTGAGGGTAGTGTGACAACGTGCTGTCAGCAAATGCTCCCGACCTCTTTCTCTCTCTCTCTCTCTCTCTCTCTGTGTCTCGGTGGTTTGTTCCAGATTCCCACAACTCTTTGTGCAAAGAAGTACTTCCTGATTTCAGTCCTAAATGCACTTCTTAATTTCCAGTGGTATCACTGCTATGTGATTCAACATTAAGAATTCTGCTGGATGTAGTTTACCAATGCCTCTGAGAGTTTTGAAGATGTGTTTTAGGTCCCATGCAGTCTCCTCTGCTTGCGACTAAACAGGTCTAATTCTCCGAGTCTGTCACGGTAAGACGTGTCCTTGAGTCCTGGAATGCACCTGGGTGGTGGTCTTCTCTGCACAGCTTCAAGTGCTGTTATGTCTTTTTGCACACTGTACTCCGGATACAGTCTCATTAGCACACTTTATAGTCTGAGCGTGATGTTCCTTGATTTCCATTCAGTAGTTTTTACAATTATAACATAACCTTTTATTTGCCTTTTTAATTGCTTCTGCACATTGCTTAGATAATAAACATGTTGTGTTAACACAAACCTCTTAATCCTTTTCAGAGGTTCTTTCCTTTACGACAGTGACAGTGTATTTATAATTGACATTACTTTTGCCCACGTGTAGTATTTTACCTTTTTCCACATTAAACAGCATTTTTTTTTAACTTTCTCATACACATAGTATAGAGAAAGTGTAGTAATCGTGAAAAAAATTTGACCTCAAGATTTTGATGAATCTTCACATTTTAGACCTTCCGGAGTCTGAAAATAACCGTTTTTGAAATTATGACTCTGTGTGTGTAAACACGATAACTCGAAAATGGTTTGCTGCAGGTCAGTGAGATTTTATACACCTGCTTTATATCAAAAATAAGGAATCCTATCCTTCCAGCAACCGGAAGTGGTACTTGAAATGAATACTTTTTGCGAATTTCCGAGTAAACTGTGGTTATAATTACAGATAAATGATTCAAATTTTGTGTAGATGTTTATAGTGATGAAAAAGATACGAAATTTGAGAAAAATCACTCAACCTGAAGTAGTATTTTATTTAAACAACCATCCAAATTTTTTGTATCATGGAAATATAAATGTGTACACGATATTAAAAAACATTCTTTCAATAACCATTATTAATTTTAAGTTAATTAATACATCATCAGTTTAACAATAACGTGTTAACATTGAACAAGTCAAGTCTAGTTGGGGAGCATGCACTGGTACAGCACGTTGCCGCACCCACTACACCACGAAACAACTCGGGATCCTGGTTGGCAAACCCCCAGGCAGACACGCCATCCATTCCCACCCTCCAGGAATGACCCTCTATCTGCTGCAGCCAGGTGTTACATGGGTGACCCCTTGGCCTGGTCCAGCCACTCGGGTCCTCAACAGTGAGGATCTTAAGAGCCGGATCACCCTCAGGGAAACGCACCACATGGCCGTAGCGCCATAACTGACGCTCCCTCACAGTGCAGGTAATGTTTCTCAATCGGGACTCCATGAGCAACACAAAGTCAAACCAGCAGTACCCAAGGATTTTCCGAAGAGAGAGACAGTACTGAAGGAGTCCAGTCTTTGTCTCGGGTCACTGGATAGCGTCCATCTCTTGCAACCATATACAGTGCATCTTGAAAGTATTCACAGCGCATCACTTTTTCCACATTTTGTTATGTTACAGCCTTATTCCAAAATGGATTAAATTCATTTTTTCCTCAGAATTCTACACACAACACCCCATAATGACACCGTGAAAAAAAGTTTCCCCTGATCATCCTTGAGATGTTTCTGCAGCTTAATTGGAGTCCACCTGTGGTAAATTCAGTTGACTGGACATGATTTGGAAAGGCACACACCTGTCTATAGAAGGTCCCACAGTTGACAGTTCATGTCAGAGCACAAACCAAGCATGAAGTCAAAGGAATTGTCTGTAGACCTCCGAGACAGGATTGTCTCAAGGCATAAATCTGGGGAAGGTTACAGAAAAATTTCTGCTGCTTTGAAGGTCCCAATGAGCACAGTAGCCTCCATCATCCGTAAGTGGAAGAAGTTCAAAACCACCAGGACTCTTCCTAGAGCTGGCCGGCCATCTAAACTGCGCGATCAGGGGAGAAGGGCCTTAGTCAGGGGGGTGACCAAGAACCCAATGGTCACTCTGTCAGAGCTCCAGAGGTCCTCTGTGGAGAGAGGAGAACCTTCCAGAAGGACAACCATCTCTGCAGCAATCCACCAATCAGGCCTGTATGGTAGAGTGGCCAGACGGAAGCCACTCCTTAGTAAAAGGCACATGGCAGCCCACCTGGAGTTTGCCAAAAGGCACCTGAAGGACTCTCAGACCATGAGAAAGAAAATTCTCTGGTCTGATGAGACAAAGATTGAACTCTTTGGTGTGAATGCTAGGCATCACGTTTGGAGGAAACCAGGCACCGCTCATCACCAGGCCAATACCATCCCTACAGTGAAGCATGGTGGTGGCAGCATCATGCTGTGGGGATGTTTTTCAGCGGCAGAGACTGGGAGACTAGTCGGGATAAAGGGAAAGATCACTGCAGCAATGTACAGAGACATCTTGGATGAAAACCTGCTCCAGAGCGCTCTTGACCTCAGACTGGGGCGACGGTTCATCTTTCAGCAGGACAACGACCCTAAGCACACAGCCAAGATATCAAAGGAGTGGCTTCAGGACAACTCTGTGAATGTCCTTGAGTGGCCCAGCCAGAGCCCAGACTTGAATCTGATTGAACATCTCTGGAGAGATTTTAAAATGGCTGTGCACCGACGCTTCCCATCCAACCTGATGGAGCTTGAGAGGTGCTGCAAAGGGGAATGGGAGAAACTGGCCAAGGATAGGTGTGCCAAGCTTGTGGCATCATATTCAAAAAGACTTTTTTTTTTTTTTTTTGTTCTTTATTTCGTCTTATACGATTTCTCGTATTAGAAATTTGTTAGTTTTCGCATACCCCTTGGGGTCAGAGCGCAGGGTCAGCCATTGTACAGCGCCCCTGGAGCAATTACAGGTTAAGGGTCTTGCTCAAGGGCCCAGCAGAGTAGGATCTCTTTTGGCAGTGACGGGGATTCGAACCGGCAACCTTCTGGATACCAGCGCAGATCCTTAGCCTCAGAGCCACCACTCCACCCCAAAAGCTGCTGCCAAAGGTGCATCGGCAAAGTATTGAGCAAAGGCTGTGAATACTTATGGACATGGGATTTCTCAGTTTTTTTATTTTTAATAAATTTGCAAAAATCTCAAGTAAACTTTTTTCACGTTGTCATTATGGGGTGTTGTGTGTAGAATTCTGAGGAAAAAAATGAATTGAATCCATTTTGGAATAAGACTGTAACATAACAAAATGTGGAAAAAGTGATGCGCTGTAGCAAGACAGGAAGCACCAGGACTCTAAAGACTTGGACCTTTGTCCTTTTGAAGATATCAGGAGCGCCACACACCCCTTTCCAGTGACCTCATGTCCCCCCATGCTTTCCCAATCCGTCTACTGACTTCATAGGAAGAGTCACCAGAGACGTGAATTTCACTGCCGAGGTCGGTAAACCTCTCGATGAGGTCGACACTCTCACTGCAGACAGACACACTGCTGATGGCCGTGCCCAAGAGATCATTAAAGGCCTGGATGTTGGTTTTTATCAGGACACTCACAAGCCCCGACACTCAGTCTCTCGAGAGCCCCAATCAGAGCCTCCATTGACTCTGTGAGATCACAACATCGTCAGCAAAGTCAAGATCCGTGAATCTCTCTTCACCAACAGATGCCCCACAGCCACTGGTACCCCACGACCCTGCCCAACACCCAGTCCATGAACCTGACCTGTAAATATAAAGATGTAATGGGAACAATAAGCTGCTACGTCCCCGTCGTGTTCCTGGTAATATATTTAATTTTATGATATTTTTTCCACCTTCATTATCATAATTAAATGTAGCTAAGTGCAGTTTTACCTATAACAATTTATTGCAACAAATATATAATTCTAACACTTTTTCTGTGTCTTTTGATAACTATAACTCTTTTTACTTTGTACGGTAGTGCATATGTAATCATGAAAAAATTCCACCACCTTTTTCGACCTCCCTAAGTCTAATAATATAATTTTAATATAAAGTCTGATTATGAATAGAGATAAACGACTGTGTATTGATGTTCTCAATTAGTTATGATGAGAAACAAAGAGATGTGATATTTGAGAAATATCGCGCCCCTGGAAGTGGTTCTGATCTCCTTTCCTCTCTCTGAGTATACGAGAGACTTGAGGGGAGCGCACTCCCGATTTGTTTCCCTAAGTGTCCAAATCTTCTTCAATTGCTTTTGTTGCCTTTTCATTTTCTGCCATTCCTTCAGCTTTAACATCATCTGAGAATTCCACAGATTTAGTAAGGATACCAAAACCTTGTCAATAATACAATTCTGAAAAGGTAATGGTCGCAGGACAGACCCCTAAGGGACTCCACTAATGACCCCCTTCTCCTCTTATCTCTACTCTGTCTCCTGCTGGTTGACCTCTGATGCCTTCAGCTTGTAGTTTCTGAATTATTCTTCAATGTGGGACAACCGAGTCAAAGTCTTTTTGAAAGTTGAAGTAAATTCTGTCGCATGCTTTGCTTTTCTCAACTAATTCAGTTGCCTGTTTAAAGGATTGGTTTGGCAAGAGCCTCTCATAAAGTCCTACTGGCTGCTATTTAGTATATTATTTTCATTTGCACACTTTTCTAATTATTATAGTTTCACATGCTACAGAAATGAGACTTGTTTGTCTGTAATGAGCAGAATCCATTTTGTTTCCCTCCTTGGAAGACTGGAGTCTCATTTGCAGCTTTTCAGTCCTCCGGTTATTTCAAATCACCTGGGGCCTCATGTATAAACGGTGCGTACGCATAGAAATGTTGCGTACAAACGTTTCCACACTCAAATCGCGATGTATAAAACCTACACTTGGTGTAAAGCCATGCACATTTCCACGGTACCTCATACCTTGGCGTACACAATTTCTCCGCTCGGTTTTGCAGACTGGCGGCACCCAGCATCAAAGCAGTGCTACTGTTCCTGTGTGGTTACCCTTTCTTTCTTAGACCCACATTCCTGACACGGCTTTATAAATACACTGAAACTAACTGCATATTGTTTATTAGTGTAATGCATCTGATTGTAATTAACCTGCAGCAATATAATGGTCCAGGGCAGGGGTGGGCAAATTCATTCCTGTAGGGCCGCAGTGGCTGCAGGTTTTTGTTCCAACCCAATTGCTTAATGAAAAGCACTTATTGCTCTAGAAACATCTTCTGCTTCATTTTAGTTATCTCCCTCGTTAAGATTATGAACCCTTATTGCTTATTTAAGTCTTAAACAGCTGCATTCTTGGTTTGTAATTGCTCCTTATTATCAATAAGATGCAAATGACAAAAGAAACCAGCAGTTATCCATTTTGCTTGTTACCCTTTACACCTGAGTGTATTTATCGTGCACTATTTGGTTTAATGAAATACTTGGAAGGAAAGAGAAGAGAAAAAAGTGAAGGATTGAGAATTACCCATCCGTTTATACACTTCAAAGTATTTGGATGATATCCTTAGAATGGAAAAAAAAAAATCTAGGATATGAGAATGACTTGACATAGCAGAGTTAAAGCACTAACAAGACATGAAATGTAATTATTGGCAAGGATTGTTTTCTAATTAAGCAACTGGGTTGGAACAAAAACCCACAGCCACTGCGGCCCTCCAGGAATGAATTTGCCCACCCCTGGTCCAGGGAATAGCCATAGTATTCCAAATACCAGAACTGCTTTAGCGTTGTAACTCTCACTGCATCTTCTTCTTCTTTCAGCTGCTCCAGTTAAGGGTTGCCACAGCAGATCATCTTTTTCCATATTACTCTCACTGCACCACTCGGAGTATTTATATCACTGTATCTGAGTGTGGAATCACAGCAGCAGCTGATCGGAAAGAGAATTATCAGGATACAGCATGAAGCAGACGCTGCCTCAGCCACGGCAAAACGCTTCAGAGACTTCCCAGTACGGACTTTGCGGTTTAGAAAAAGTTTCATCCCAAGAACTTTAAACGCACTCAATCAGTCCATCAAGTGCTCCTTGTAGAACTGTTTGGACTTGTAAGTACAATTACCTCACTGTAAACTTGCACTACAGTTATAATATTACACAACCTGCGCTACTTTATAAAGCGCGTATTTACATATGATGACGGTATTCATTTTTAAAATGAAATGCAGCAAAATATGTTGATTATATTATACAGATAAAACTTTAACTTCATTTAAATAATCTGTATTGGTAATAATTAAACATGTGAGGACACGGTGCCGCAGCGCTAGCTAGTTCAGGGATTGTTCCTGCATTGCGTTGTATTCTTGCTGGTGCTGACGCGACACTGGAATGCTAGACGGATAGAATAATTAAACACGTACTACGGAGATATTTCAGTGTTCCTTAAAAGTTTTTGAAGAATCGGCGTTCTAAGCTTACAAATGGCTTCACGTCTATTACAGAGCTGATTGTGTGGCAATTGGGTATTTGGAGAAAGAAAAGTAAGGACAGGAATTGGAGGTTAGTACGCTTGAAAGAGACAGTACTGCTGTGATAAATTACGTCATTGAAGGTCGCGCATGGCGCAGCAAGCCTCTTGAGTGAGATATGAACAATCACTGCGCCACCGTGTTCCCATGTTTAATAACATGCTTTCATTCCTATCATCATGAAAAAGATATCACGTATACATCTCAGTATTTTAATTATTCAGAGAGCTGTAATATCACGAATGTAATGGATTCTGTGTCCTGTCGGAGAAAGAGAAAGCCCGTTTAAGAAGCACGTAGTGATTCACACACACAGCACAAAGAAGATCAAATACAGAACAAAGCATTTAACGTGCTACTTTAGTTACAATGGGATTTGAGAAACCATTTTTTTTAAACGATTTTAAGATGAAGTTTATGATGTTCTACTTTAATGGCAAAATAAACTATGTGATTAAAGTGGAAATTTCGAGATTAAAGTTGACATTTCATGCTTTTTTCCCACTGTGTGCCTATTTTTTTGTCTGTACCCTAATAAGCTTTCATATGAAGGCTACGACTTGCCTTGTCACGGCGACTTTGATATGTGATTTCTTTTTTATTTCGGGCACTGTGCGACTTTGTGAACTTGAGCTTTCGAGTATCTCCGACACTCTGTCACTCGATCAATTTCCTTTTGTTGATTATAACACTGTTTAAACCAACAAATAGTACGTTTTTCCTTTGCCTCCACTTGGTATTTGCTGAAATTCTTATATTTTCCCCCGAGCTTTTCCCATTGTCTTTTCTCAGACTATTTATATCGATTTGCATATTCAAAGAGGCGTAATTCTGGGAGGAGTTGGGGCGGGACAGAAGGCGCATGCACGTGCGTTACTTTTCACGCTGATCGGGATTTATGTAGTGGAAGAACGTGAAAGTTTGCGTACGTACAGATTCCTGCATCTGGATTTTTCTGTGCGTACGCACATTCCCGCTTTTGTGCTTACGCCATGTTATAGTGTGAATTCTACGCACGGCATTATACATGAGGCCCCTGATCACATTGCCCAGTTTTAAAGGGTTAAGTACAGTACTTGACAGCAGATCGTTTTAAGCATGAATGCGTTACCATATAACATTCATTTGTAACTACTCCATATGAAAAGCATTGTATCAGATTCCAAAAAGCTTCAAATGAAAACCCAGCCTAACAAAGTGAACGAAACGGCCACACGAGCGGAATGTCATTAACAGAAATGACAACAACAACAACTTCTTATAAAAATAATAATAATAATAATGCATTTTATTTATAGGGACACTTTACATTAGCAGTAAATCTCAAAGTGCAACATAAAAAGTTTAAACAAAGGCAAAGCAAGATAAAAACAGAAATAAAACAACAATAATTACTACCCGACGCCCACCGTAGCATACGGAGGTGTAAGAATAGGAACTGAAAACGTTGAGAAAGGAATTCAGAAATCAAGAAAAAATAAATACTTCTTGAAAGACACAGTTGTGCATACTGTAGGTGTTTTGGTGGAGAAGACAGATAACGAGTCAAAAGATCTAACCCTAGAAAAAGCCACATACAACTGACCGTGGCTGAAGACTGGTATCAGGTCTGTGCTCTGGTCTTTGGGTATCCGACAGTGCATGTAGAATTTCCGGCCAAGCAGCATTACATGTGAAAGTGATAAATAAATCAGACTTTCCGAATTTACGTACTATGGCCATGGCATCCTGGTAGTTTTGTTGCATGTATCTTGGACTTCCTGGAAATGTGGACGGTAATATGATCATTTTGCCTACACGTACGTCGTTATTTTCAGCGTTTGCTTGCAGTGCGTCTGATAGTTCCATGCGCAGATCTTGTTGATGTAATCTGAGATAGTTGAGACGCGTGCCCTCTGTTTAAACATACGCATCTACGACGTACTGTTGGAATAGTTTGCCGCTGGAGTGCAAAACACTAAATGTATTCCTCATTGCTAATCTGTACGCGTAAAATTGGCATTGAGTAAGCCTTACTCGCTTGGCAGTTCTTTTATCGGGAACATGTTGTAAATCTTTGCGCCGGCCAATGTCTTCGTAAGGGAATAAAAGTGGGTAAACCATAGGATCACAATTCATATTGAGCGTGGAAATCTGTTTACAGGAGTTGCCTATGGGATAGATGCAAATGTCCCTTTCGGCAGGCGGTTCCCATCTTCTCCCACGAAAATCGCTGCAATATCGGTTTGACATGTTGGGGCATTGTATTGTCGTAAATCCTGCCTAAGGTTTTCCTTGAAAACCATTCGTACAGATGCTGTTGGATTGGACTGAGCGATTTCATGCACGTGTTTGTAGGATTTAGCGAAGGGGTTGATGGTTCTGAGCATGGAGAAGTACATTTTCGCTGCATGCAGAGTTTGCTTTATTTTGTAAGCGTACTTTAGTAGCTTGCGCTGTGTCAAAAACATACAACTGTCCATATCCTGGAGAGGTAGGAGTGTTAGCATATAGTGGAGAGATTTGGTGATAAATTTGCCCGTGTATTTTTTGAAACAGTATGGTCCGTGGCCAGGAGGTTGAGTTATCTGTGCACCCGTGGAAGCAAACACTAGAGAAGAGTTGTATTCTCGAATGTGTTCACGATAATTTTTAGCTTCTGATGTTTGCTGTGTAAGAAGCTGTTGTAAAGACACAGAAGCCACAGTCAGCATGGGAAAGGGTTTGGAGGAGGACGAATAGGAATCGAGAAATGCCGTGTCAGCTGCGTGTGGGCGGGACCGGTTTTGAAGTGGAAGCAGGACGAACCAGAAGAGAAACATATATAAGAGATAGCATTCTTGTTAATATGCTTTCCTAAATACAAAAGTCTTTAGCTGTTTTTTAAAACAGCCCACAATCTGCTGTGTTCTTAGGCTCTCTGGTAGGACATTCCAGAGCCGTGGAGCAGTCACTGCAAAGGCTCAGTCACCCATTGTTTGAAGTCTGGTCACAGGGGGGCGAAGGCGGTAGGTATTTGTAAATTGGAGGTTTCTTTTAGTGGATTGTAATATAAGGAGTTCCTTAAGATATGGTGGAGCTTCTTATTTCTTTCATAGCCCCAAATCACACAAGGAATGCCTCAACGGCAGGGGTCCTCAATTTATTATAAGATGAGTTCATCAAGAACATCAGGACACAGTTGGAAACTTGTGAAGGGGAAATTTCACACCAACATTAGGGAGTTTTTCTTTACATAAAGAGTGACAGACACTTGGAATAAGCGACCAAGTAGTGTGGTAGACAGTAGGACTTTAGGGACTTTCAAAACTCGACTTGATGTTGTTTTGGAAGAAATAAGTGGATAGGACTGGCGAGCTTTGTTGGACTGAATGGCCTGTTCTCGTCTAGAATGTTCTAATCACAGTCCTGGAGGGCCACAGTGGCTGCAGGTTTTTGTACTAACCCGGTTGCTTATTTAGAAAGCAATTCTTGCCAATAATTTAGTTTCATGGCTTGTTGGTGCTTTAACTCTGCCATGTCAGGTTGTTCTCGTATCCTAGATTTTCTTCCCCTTTCTAAGGATATCATCCAAATGATTTGAAGGCTAAAATGGAGGAGTAATTCTCAGTCCTTCACCTTTTTTTCTTCACTTTCCTTCCAAATATTTAATTAAATCAAACAGTGCATGATGTAAAAAGGCGCTATATAGCGCCCGACCCGGCACAGACTGAGACAGAGGCACGTACTTAAATAAAACACACTTTATTATTTCTTCAGCCGTGGGGCATGCCTTCCCCGTGTCCCACGGGCCCAACACAGTCCCAAAAGCACTTCAATATATCGCAACCAACACTCTCTCTATCTTCTCCCTTTACCACCACTCCTCCTCAGGCTTAGTCCTCCTCCTCCTCCCGACTCTGGCTCTCTTGAGTGGTGGTGGCTGGCCTTTTTATACCCCACCCGGACGTAGTCCAGGTGCTTGGTCACCTGGGCCTAATTGCATTTCCGGGTGGGGCTGAGGAATTGACCAGCCGGGCTGGAAAGTCCATGCAGCTCCCCCTGGCGGCCATCCGAGCCCCCAACCAGGCTGTGGAGGACTCCATCTCCCATGGAGCCATGGGCCCGATTGAGGAATCATCGTCTGCCAGGGAGGCTGCCACCAAGTGTCCCGGAGGAGGTATTGAGCTGTCCATGGTAGCTCCCCCGGAACAGATGCAGCAGGGGCGTCCCTGCCGGGCATGGAACCCGGCTGTCCTTTTCAATGATAAATACACACTGGTGTGAATGGTAACAAGCTAAATGGAGAACTGCTGGTCTCTTTTGTCATTTGCATGTTATATAAAAACTGAGAATACAGCTGTTTAAGACTAAAATAAGCAATAAGGGTCACGAGCGAGACCATTAAAGTAAAGCAGAAGTGTCACTTGAGCAGTAAGGGCTTCATATTAAGTAACTGGGTTGGAACAAAAACCTGCAGCCACTGCGGCCCTCCAGGACCGTGATTGAGGACCCCTGCTCAACAAGCTTTAACAGGCTCTGTTTTTTTTAGACCGGTGCCCCCCGCCGCCCCCTGCCTTTATTGTCTAAGAATAAAGAAACCTGTGGCAGTGTTAGTAGCACACACTCATTCTGAAACCTCCA
Source organism: Erpetoichthys calabaricus (assembly GCF_900747795.2). NCBI lineage: Eukaryota > Metazoa > Chordata > Cladistia > Polypteriformes > Polypteridae > Erpetoichthys > Erpetoichthys calabaricus. Next base: position 144,827,474 of record NC_041405.2, read on the forward strand.
TGATACAGCTGAGCAAGGTTTACTGGAGCCTCCCCTGAAAGCACTGGGTGCAAGGCAGGAACCATCCCTGGACAGCATGCCAGCCCACCGTAAGACCCTCTCATACTAATTAAAGCATTACATTATACTAAATAAGCACAACAGTCCTGCCAATACAATACAGCATTCACTCAATATCCATGCAAACAAGAAAACGTTGTCATTAATCCTTATTGGCAGGCACATTGGTGGCAAGTGGCACCGAGCCTGCTGTCGGTGAAGAGCTCTGTATAAAAATAAACTGAATTGGTAATCAGCCTGCCCAGTATCTAATTATAACCCGCTGTTTCTGTACCTGTTACTGAAGCTCCTCTCATGAGCGTTGTATTTGGGCGCATTAAAATGTGGCAATCGGGCCGTGGCAAACTAAAACGACATTGAAAAAAAAAATCCTTTTTTAAAAAAATGACCTAATCCAACACAAGTTCACAGGAAGGCGGAGCCTATTCTCTTAGGACCAATTGCAGGCAAAACGCCAGTTGTGTTGCAGGGCCCAAAAATGTAGCTGGCCACATGTGGTCAGTTTAGAGCAGAGATGGCAAGAAAAGAAATCAATCCTGGGCGCTGCAGAGTCTGCGGGATTTCATTTTAGCAACCAGTTACTGCTGCAAATGGGACAGTCATATGTTACCTTAATTTTATTTTACCCTTTTAAAGATTCAGAACATTTTTTTTTTTTTTTTCCTTAACCAAGGGTGCAATTATAAATGTCAGGGCCGGGACAGAGCTGCACTAATAGGGTGTGCCTCATCCTAAGTACCATTTAACAGAACTCTGACTACCGGCGGAGTGGTGGCTCTGAGGTAGGGATTTGCACTGGTAATCAGAAGGTTGTCGGTTCGAATCCCATAACAGCCAAAAGTGTCTCTGTTTCATTGGGCAATGGAGCAAGGCCCTTAACCTGCAATTGCTCCGTCCTGGGTATGACGTTAATCTGCATGTAGGCCTTCCAACCTGCAGGGAAAAACCTGGGGATTGGTGGCAGAACTGGCACTCCAGCCACCATAAAAAAAAAACCTCCCAGTGTTCCACTCCATCTGAACTGGTGTGGTGCTGAGGTGTCACCCATCACATGGCTGCACTTGGGTCCTAATCTGGGATCCTGAAAGAAAGCGACTCCATCGCCAAAGTGAAACTGGCGAGGAAAGACAAACTCGCTCAGCCGCTGATACACAAGCGAAGCGAGCACATCGGTTAAATGAAACCTCCGAGGAGAGAGAAACTCGCTTAGCCGCTGATAGACAAGGGGAGAATACTGTGTGTAGTTTTGGTCCCCCCATTACAAAAAAGGCACAATAGTGCTGGAGGAAGCCCAGAGAAGAGCGACTAGGCTGATTGGGCCTGAAAGGTATGAACTACAGCAGGGGTCTCAAACTCTGGTCCTGGAGGGCCGCAGTGGCTGCAGGTTTTCATTCTAACTCTTTTCTTAATTAGTGATCTGTTTTGGCTGTTAATTAACTTCTTTTGAATTAATTTCAATTGAATTGCTCTTGAAGACTCAGACCCCTCAATTGTTTCTTTATTCTTAATTAGCAGCCAAATAAATGAGATATAAACTGAGCCAAAACAACTGGTGTCCATCATACAATATCTGAAAATAAAAAAAGGATGAAGGTCTCAGGAATGCTGATCTTCTCAGGTCCACAAGACATTATAACTGAACTCTTAGAAAAGAGAAAATCAATCATGTCGGAAATGTCTGCCATTACATAATGAGAGCAGCAACAAGCCACGGAATTAAAGAACAACAAGACTCGGCGCCTAATTAAGCAACTGGTTGGAGTGAAATTGGTTGGAGTTTGAGGACCTGACTTAGCTGATCTTCTGCTGCCTCACTTGCTTCACATTTCATTTCTGGTCAGGTACCATTTAAGGAAAGATGTGAAGCAATTCAGAGGAACGATGGAGAAATTCAGGGGAACAAATTTTAAAAAACAAGTCAATTGAAATGAAAGGAAAAGGAGTTAATTACCGTATATACTGGCATATAAGTCGGGTCTTGAAACCTAAAAAATCGATCATAAAATCAGACCCCGATTTATACGCCTGTTCAAAAATACGACACTTACATTTTTTTTTTATCTTTTACATCTTCGTGCCTCCTCCAATCTCACACCAGTTTCTCAGACACATCGAATTTTGTTGCAGCAGTTCAGTTACTAATTTCTTTTGCCACTTCAACGACTTTTAATTTAATACCAGCTTCATATTTTCCTCTGATTTAATGTTCCAACGCAGATAAGGGATGTTCTTACGATAAAAGTGTATGAGGGCGTGAGACACAAAAAACACAAAACAGTGCAAACGTCATTTTGGAATAGTTCAGGTATTACCGTGTGGGCACAATACATAGAAAAATAGGCAGTGTGCCCCGTGGTTACGCTCCCAGGCGGGCATTAACATATAGTGTGAGTTTTCCACATTCGACTTATACGACCCACATTATAAAATACCAGAAATTATACATTAAAATCAAGCCCTGACTTATCCATGGGAGAACTTAAACACGAGTATATACGGTAGTAGCAAAAACTGGTCACCAATTAAGAAAAGGGTTGGAATGAAAACCACTGTGGCCCTCCAGGACAGGAGTTTGAGACCCCTGAGCAACAGTATGAGGTGAGATTTCAGGAGTTGAACCTTTACAGTTAAGCAGATGGAGATCAGGAGGTGACCTGACTGAAGTGTTTATAATTATGAGTGGGATTAGTCCACTGGATCGAGACGGTGACTTTAAAATGAATTCAACAGGAACTCGGGGACACAGTTGGGAACTGGCAGATTCTGCACAAATGTTTGAAAGGATTTCTTCATTCAAAGAACCACAGACACACGGAATAAATGACCAAATAGTGCGGTGGAGCGAGGACTTCATTCACCTTCAAATCTTGACTTGATTTTATTTTAGACAAATTAGATGGTGGAGAGAATCTTCAAGGACCTTCAGATCTTCACTTGAGTTTATTTTGGACAATCTCAGTAAATAGGATGAACGAGCTTGTTGGGCTGAATGGCCCGTTCTTGTCACAATTTTTTCTAACGAGAGGACTACTTGTATTCTGGTTTATGTGTTGTATTTAACCCATCTTTGACTTCCATTGCACATCCAACCTACCTGGAAGACAGTCTCTCTCTAAATTGACCATCCCAAGATTTCTTACCACTTTTTAGATTCGATTAGATTCATTTTCTAATCCCATGAGGAGATTGAGATGCAGACAGCAGGAGAAACATAAAAAAACAAGCAGACAGACTCACAGGACAGATAATTCAGTCAATCAATTGACAATTACATAAAAATAAACTTAACAAGTATATTAGCATTGAATTGCCTGATAGCAGTGAGCATTAAAGACCCCCAGAGGCACTTCTTAGCACACCGTGTAGGAATAAACCTGTGGCTAGAAGCGCTCCTGAAGGGGATGGAGAAGATTTCTCCAATGTTGCCACCATCCTCATTTCCACAACAGCTTCAAGTGTGTCCAGGGTTCTCCCTGTTATGGAGCAGGCCCTCCTGATAAGTTTATTCTTCTGAGCTCAGGTTGCTTCCCCAGGAGACTGCAGTGTAAACACCACACTGGCTACTATGGACTGGTAAGACATTTCCAGCAACTTGCGGCACACATCACAAGACCCGAGTCTCTTTAACAAGTCCAGTCTGCTCCCACCCTTATTGTCCAGACTAGTCCAGTTTGCTGTTTATGTGAACCCCCAGGTACTTGTACCACCCTCCACATCCTCTCCCTGAATGGCGACTGTTTATGGAGAGCTTCTTGACATGCCGGAAGTCCACCATCAGTTCATCAAAAACATGGAGGCATTTGTTTATAATTTCACAGAAATGATAGGAAGCTTGTCTTTAAGCAAAGAACCACAGACACATGGAATAAGTAGTGTGGTACACAGTAGGACTTTAGGGATTTTCAAAACTTGATTTGAGGATATTTTGGAAGAATTAAGTAGATAGGACTAGTGAGCTGCGTTGGGCTGAATGGCCTGTTCCTGTCTAAATTTTTCGAATGTAAATATTTTAATGACACAAGTGTTCCAGTGGGCTGTGGTGGGTTGGCACCCTGCCCGGGATTGGTTCCTGCCTTGTGCCCTGTGTTGGCTGGGATTGGCTCCAGCAGACCCCCGTGACCCTGTGTTCGGATTCAGCGGGTTGGAGAATGGATGGATGGATGTTCCAGTGGGATGAACTTAGCAGGTCATGCTGATAGCAGAGATTGATTATTAATTTAAAAAGTGTCTGGAATAAAAATCTAAAGCCACTACGGACCTGCAGAATCTCTACAGAAGTCTACAACAGGGGGTCCTCAGGTTCAGTTCTGGGGGGCCCACAATGGCTACAGGTTTTTGTTCCAACTCAAGGTTCTTATTTAGAATCCACCCTTTGCTTATGTCAGATTTAATTGTTAATGTCCATTTATTTATATAGCAAATTTAAAACAACATAGGAATGCTGTGGACAAAGTGCTTTACAATAAAAGAAGAAAAAAAGCATACAATTAACATAAATAACATGAATAGAAATTAAATAAATGAACATAAATACAATAAATAATAAATAGAAGTCAGATTACATAATCACAATGAGAAAACCATCAGTATTACTGAAGGTCACGGAAGGCAAGTGAATAGAAATGAGTCTTTAATCTCATTTTGAATTGTAGACCACGAGTGTCGAACTCCGGGCCTGGAGGGCTGCAGTGGCTGCAGGTTTTCATTCTAACCATCTTCTTCATTAGTGAGCCGTTTTTACTGCTAATTAACTTCTTTTGCTTTAGTTTTAATGAACGTGACTCAGGCCCCTTAGTTGTCTCTTTTTTTCCTTAATTAGTAGCCAAACAATAATGAGACAAACAAACCGCCACATGAGCAGCTCACTTGTGCCCATCACACAATATCTGTCTCAGTAAGGCTGGTCTCTCAGGTCACCAAAACATTTTAGGTAGATAGATAGATAGATAGATAGATAGATAGATAGATAGATAGATAGATAGATAGATAGATAGATAGATAGATAGATAGATAGATAGATAGATACTTTATTAATCCCAAGGGGAAATTCTCATACTCCAGCAGCACCTTACTGATACAAAAAACAATATTAAATTAAAGATTGATTAAAATGCAGGTAAAAAACAGACAGTAACTTTGTATAATGTTAACGTTTACCCCCCCGGGTGGAATTGAAGAGTCGCATAGTTTTGGGGAGGAACGATCTCCTCAGTCTGTCAGTGGAGCAGGACAGTGACATCAGTCTGTCGCTGAAGCTGCTCTTCTGTCTGGGGATGACACTGTTTAGTGGATGCAGTGGATTTTCCATGATTGACAGGAGTCTGCTCAGCGCCCGTCGCTCCGCCACAGATGTCAAACTGTCCAGCTCCATGCCAACAATAGAGCCTGCCTTCCTCACCAGTTTGTCCAGGCGTGAGGCGTCCCTCTTCTTTATGCTGGCTCCCCAGCACACCACCGCATAGAAGAGGGCGCTCGCCACAACCGTCTGATAGAACATCTGCAGCATCTTATTGCAGATGTTGAAGGACGCCAGCTTTCTAAGGAAGTATAGTCGGCTCTGTCCTCTCTTGCAGAGAGCATCAGTATTGGCAGTCCAGTCCAATTTATCATCCAGCTGCACTCCCAGGTATTTATAGGTCTGCACCATCTGCACACAGTCACCTCTGATAATCATGGGGTCCATGAGGGGTCTGGGCCTCCTGAAATCGACCACCAGCTCCTTGGTTTTGCTGGTGTTCAGGTGTAGATGGTTTGAGTCGCACCATTTAACAAAGTCCTTGATGAGGTCCCTATACTCCTCCTCCTGCCCACTCCTGATGCAGCCCACTATAGCAGTGTCGTCAGCGAACTTTTGCACGTGGCAGGACTCCGAGTAGTGTTGGAAGTCCGATGTATATAGGCTGAACAGGACTGGAGAAAGTACAGTCCCCTGCGGCGCTCCTGTGTTGCTGACCACAATGTCAATTTTGACGGTGTTCTTAGAAAAAACAGAAAAACCAACAAATTTGGAAATGTCTGCTATGGCAGAATGAGAGCAGCAACAAGCCATGGAATTAAATAATCGGCTTAATTAACAGCAAGAATCAGCTTCTCATTAAGAGACTGTTTGGAGTGAAGTTGGTTGGAGTTTGAAATCCCAGTTTAGCTGGTCAACTGTTGGCTCGTTTCACGTCTCACTTCTGTTTGGCTGCCATTTAATGAAGAAAAGAATCAATTCAGAGGACTGAATCCTTAAAAACAGGGCTACTGAAATGAAGGGAAAAGGAGTTAATTAGCAGTGAAAACTGGTCATTGATTAGGAAAAGGGTGAGAATGAAAACCTGCAGCCACTGCAGCCCTCCAGGCCCGTAGTTCGACACCCCTGTAGACGACTCCTTTATATGATGAGGTAAAGAATTCCACAATCGAGGAGCAGCAGCTGCACAAGCCCTGACTGTCCCCCTTAGTTTTACACTTGGGGACAACTAGAGACAACTGACCAGAAGATCGAAGCACTCTGGATGGCTGGTGTAAAGAACACAATTCAGATAAACAGGCAGGAGCAAACCCTTGTAAAGATTTAAAAACTAGCAACAAGATTTGAAAATCAATTTGAAAACTGACAGGCAGCCAGTATAAAGAAGCTAATATTGGAGAAACACAGTCATACTTTCTTGCCCCAAGCAGAAAGCAAGCGTCAGCATTTTGGACCAACTGTAACCTACGTATCGGGGATTTTCTAATCCCAGAATACAGCGAGTTGCAGTAATCGAGGCGAGAAAAGATAAAAGAGTGAGTAGCTTTCTCCAGATCCCTAGAAGATAAAAAAGGCTTGATCTTACCTAAAAGACGAAGCTGGAAAAAGCAACTCTTGACTACAGAATTAACTTGTTTCTCAAAAGAGAGGTTACTGTCAAAGATAACACCAAGATTGTGTACTTGAGGTTTGCAAAAGACAGAGAAAGAGCCGAAAAGTCCAAGACCAATTTGGGCTTTAGCCGATGGACCCACTATCAGCACCTCCGTTTTATTTTGATTCAGATCAAGAAAATTATTAGCCATCCAGGATCTTAGTTCAAAAAGACAGTTGTGCAGTTCATTCATTGCAGAGTTGCAGACGGAAATTTAAACCTGTGTATCATCAGCATAGCAGTGAAAAGAAATGTTACATTTCCTAAAAAATCGCTCCAAGAGGGTGAAGGTATATAGAGAACAAAATAGGATCCAAAATGGATCCCTGAGGAACACCACATTTAAGAAGAGCAATAGACGAAAAAGAGGAATTTAAAGTCACTGAAAAGTGTCTACCAGTTAGATATGACCTGAACCAGTTAAGAGCAGCCCTTTTAAGCCCAACAAGATGTTCATGTCTCCTGGTCAATCGAGTCAAAGGCAAAGGACAGGTCAAGGAGGACAAGGACTGCAATGCCACCCGAGTCAGTAATAACAGAGATGTCAATGAATACTTTCAGGAATGCCGTCTCAACACCATGATAACACCTAAAGCCAGATTGGTAGATCTCAAATAAATTATTGGAGTTAAGGTGATCAACCAATTGATTATAAATAATTCTTTCTAATATTTTAGCCAGAAATGGCAATTGGGAAATCGGGCAAAAATTGGCTAAAACTCCAGGATCTAATTCTGCCTTTTTTAGATGGGGACACACCACAGCATGTTTTAAAAATGAGGGCAGAGATCCCTCACTAATAGAACCATTGATAATGGCGAGTAAAGATGGACCCAAAACATCAAAGGCTTCCACTACGAGGCGTGGTGGTACAACATCGAGGGGGCTGAGAGCTGGTTTAAGGGTGTCAATAGGACTTTTTAACTGTGAAAGTGAGACAAGATCAGAAGATTCCAAGACAATGCCATGATTAACAGTAGGAAGTTGATAGCCAGTTGGAACAATACCACAGCAGATTGTATCAATTTTACTGACAAAGAATGAAAGAAACTGCTCACATGAAAGAACAGTGCTATTTAATCCCATCACAAAGAGAGGGTGGGCGGCACGGTGGCGCAGTGGGTAGCGCTGCTGCCTCGCAGTTAGGAGACCTGGGGACCTGGGTTCACTTCCCGGGTCCTCCCTGCGTGGAGTTTGCATGTTCTCCCCGTGTCTGCGTGGGTTTCCTCCGGGCGCTCCGGTTTCCTCCCACAGTCCAAAGACATGCTGGTTAGGTGGATTGGCGATTCTAAATTGGCCCCTAGTGTGTGCTTGGTGTGTGGGTGTGTTTGTGTGTGTCCTGCGGTGGGTTGGCACCCTGCCGGGCATTGGTTCCTGCCTTGTGCCCTGTGTTGGCTGGGATTGGCTCCAGCAGACCCCCGTGACCCTGTGTTCGGATTCAGCGGGTTGGAAAATGGATGGATGGACAAAGAGAGGGTGAATGGCTGCATTAATTAAATTAAATAAGACCCTCGAATTCTTAGAATGATGGGATACTAAATCAGCAAAGAAATCATGTTTAGCTTTCTTAACTGCGACCTGGAACTTGAATTGAGAAGTCCTAAAAATCCGTTTAGAAACAATCAGTCCATCTTTTTTCCAACGCCGTTCCGCAGTTCGACAGGCATGGTCGAGTAGTTTCATTTAGCAAGGGAGCAGGTCTTCCCTTATTACAGCGTATCTTGAGCGGAGCAATTGAGTCTAAAACTGTTTTACATGAAGAATTAAATTCTAAGACAATGCCATTTATTCTGCCATGTCAGGTTATTCTTGGTCTGTATATATATTTGTTTTCCATGGATGTCCTCCATTCCATCCATTTTCCTAACCCGCTTACCCAGAACAGGGCCACAGGGCAGACAGAGCCTTTCCCAGCAATCATCAACCTCAAGGCAGGACATTGTGCCAGTCCAGTGCAGGGTGACCACAATAAGGCTCAAATGCGCCCACACACTAGAGCCAATTTAGGATGCCATCTAAATAATTTGTAATTCTCAGTCCTTCACTTTTTTCTCTTCTAATTTATTCTAAATATTTTATTCAAACAGATGATTTTGTGCTGCAGTGGGTTGGCACCCTGCCCGGGATTGGTTCCTGCCTTGTGCCCTGTGTTGGCTGGGATTGGCTCCAGTAGACCCCCGTAACCCTGTGTTTGGAGTCAGCGGGTTGGAAAATGGATGGATGGATTTTGTGATGCACAACCTACCTGATGTATATGGGACCAAGTCAGACAGTGACCCTCTGGCTCCTCTAATATTTCCATTTAATTGTTAACCAGCAGCCAGCTAAGGACACAGGTAGCAATTAAAGGTTGGGAATCTTGACATTTGAGTTCCCAAAAACAAAACACCAAATTGTTGCTTCAAATAATCGACTTCTAATTAAACAATTAAGTTGTAACAGAAAGCACCGCAAACCCTCCAGGGCCGAATTTGGGAACCTCTAGTCTCCGGTCAAGAATATTTTTGGAATGTAGGAGAAAAACTCAAAGCCGGAATAAGCAAAGTGAGCTAAGGATTGAAGTTGGCTCTCTGGAGCGAAGACGAAGCTGTGCTAAGTGCTGTGCCACTGAGCTGCTCCCAGTTAACCATGCAGATCAAAGCGTATTGAGCACACAAGTCGCACTTCTGGACTCTAAAGGAAGGCATTTACATGAGTTCAGAGAGTCATCAGACATGTCTGTACAGAGAGATGGTGGATTGACCTGCACCCGTTAAAGTAAGAAAGGGAGCTGATCAGGGACATGGCCACTCAAAGGAACATCCACACAACTAATGGAAACATCAGTAAAGATAAAGATTTAGCTTATATTGTATTTGTATATCTAAGTGCCTGCCCCGGGATGTCATGCTAAAGTCACTGGTGTTGGGAACACTACACCCACAGTAAGAGAGAAGAAGCCATTGGCACCCCTTGGGTGTTGATGGTGATATCCCACATGCGGGTGCGAGGCTTGTGCCATTCAATGTGGTGTCTTATGTGTCTACACCTTGGGATATTTATGAGATAATTGAGTTCTGCGATCCCATTTGTTCATATGTTTTATTTTATGTTGATTACACATTTTGTTCTTTATTTAACTTTATTTGTCCCCAGGGGTTAATCTGACTTTTTACAGAAGCTCTTTAAATACATAAATAGACAGATAAATAACTATAAAGTGCCATTGATAATGTATGGGACAAAGACACATTTTTCCTTGATTTTCCCCCTCTACTCCACAGTTTAAAATTGTAAATCTAACAATTCAGACATCGCGATTAAAGTGCACATTGCAGTCGTTCATTTAAGGGGATTTGAAGACATCTCGGTCACACATTGTAGAAATGACAACACTTCTTCTACATTTCAGGGTGCCATAATGTTTGGGCCAATTGGCGTCACAGGTGTTTGTGATTCCTCAGGTGGGTTTCATGGCTTCATAAGACACCTTGGCTTGCGTCTACTCTTTGGAGTCTGTCGTTGCCATTGTTCAACATGAGGACTGGAGCTGTGCCAATGAAAGTCAAAGAATAAAACCATTTGAGACATCAGTGAAACCTTAGGATGAACAAAATCAACTGTCTGGAATATCAGCAAGAAGAAAGAACACACTGGTGGACACAGTAATCACAAAGGGACTGGTAGGCTAAGGAAGACCACCACTGCTAATGACAGAAGAATCCTCATTGTGGTAAATAAAAAGCCCCCAATGTCTGTCTGACAGATCATACACAGTCTTCAGGGGGCCGATGTGTGTGTGTCAGAGAAGACTATCAGCAGAAGACTTCATGAACGGAAACACAGAGGACACACTGCAAAATGGAGACCACAAAAACAGGAGGGCCAGACTACAGTTTGTGAAAAAGAACTTCATAGAGCCTGCAGAATTCTGGGAAAAATTCTTGAGGATGGATGAGACAAAGATGGACCTGATCAGAGTGATGGCAGGAGCAAAGTGTGGAGACCACAAGGAACTGCTAAAGCAGACCATCTCATCTGTTACACACGGTGCTGGGGGTGTTATGGCTTGGGCATGTCTGGCTGCCACAGGTCCTGGCACACTTCTCTTCACTTGATGATGGAACTGCAGATGGCAGACGCACAAAGAATTCTGAGCCTTGAATCTTCTTGAGAAACATCTTATGAACATTTGATAGATTTGCAGCCTTTTTAAAGGTTTGTACTGTGCTTCTTATTTGTTTGTGTGTGTCATACAGTATAAGTTATGGTAAGAAACAAGTACTGCATAATCGAAACGTTAATCCATATTTATAATTACACCTCAAGAATTGGGATTGTCGAGCTGGTACACTGGAAAAAAATCTGTATAAATATAATTCATGTGTATGACAACTGCCAAAAACCTGTAATTATTGATTTATTAATTAATCATTAAAACCTGTAAGTGCATGTTTACTTACATTTATGCAGTGTTGTACTGCCAATATCAATTAATTAAATAAATGTGTTAGAATCTACTCTCTATATATAAAATCCTAAGCCTAAAAGTGCAACAATTTTATGTGATGTTTTTATGCGACGTTTGTTGTCACGCTTTAAATCAGGTTTATTTTAAAACCTACGTATATATGTTTGGTATTATTCTTTTCAGAATTTATCAAACTTTAATGTGATTTTGTTAGATTTCCATCCATCCATCCATTTTCCAACCCGCTGAATCCGAACACAGGGTCACGGGGGTCTGCTGGAGCCAATCCCAGCCAACACAGGGCACAAGGCAGGGAACCAATCCCGGGCAGGGTGCCAACCCACCACAGAACACACACAACCACACCCACACACCAAGCACACACTAGGGCCAATTTAGAATCACCAATCCACCTAACCTGCATGTCTTTGGACTGTGGGAGGAAACCGGAGCGCCCGGAGGAAACCCACACAGACACAGGGAGAACATGTTGTTAGATTTTCAGATTCTTATTCTGTGTTTAAATCAGAAAGTAAAAAATATCAAGAACTCATGTCCCACGAGACGAGACTTAACCAAGAGTGCCAAGAGATTTAAAAGACAAAGAGTAGGACAGTTGCTGTACAGGTTTTTAGATGTTCAAAGCATCATGCGAGATGCAGATCACGTGACACAGCAGCAGCAGCAGCAGCTGATCGAGCAAAGAGGAGGTAAAAAAAAAACTATTTGTTTCCCATTGTATCACTGTTTAAGAGGGGATTTCGGAGGAGCGACTGTGTCTCCTTGGGGTGCGTTCAGCCCCCCTCTTCACAACACGAGTGGCAGACTGGCCACAACTGGGGGTTGGGTGCCAAAAACGCCAGGGGAGCTTGCCCCTCTAGTATACATATACAGGTATATATAAACTATATAAACACATCAGATATCAATGGGAAAAAAATCCTGCTGGCTATCCCTACTGATATGGACTGAGTCATGTGTTAGGAATGAAGGGAAGGCACATCATTTGATGGAAATGAAATTGATCAACCTACAGAGGGCTGAATTCAAAGACACCCCAAAAATCAAAGGGAAAACGTAACGTGCCAGGCGAGTCCATTTTGCCAAAATTTCATTGCAGCAACTCCAAATTGTACTCAGTAGTTTGTATAAACCCACGTGCTTGTTTGAATGCCTGACAACATCCTGAGATGATGGGTGGTGTCCTAGGGGATCTCCTCCCAGATCTGGACCAGGGCATCATTGAGTTCCTGGACAGTCTGAGGTGTCGGATGGACCGAAACATAATGTCCCACCCAGAGGTGTTCTATTGGATTGAGGTCAGGCAAGTGAGCGTGGGGGCCAGTCAATGGTATCAACTTCTTCATCCTCCAGGATCTGCCTGCATATTTTCGCCACATGAGGCTGGGCATTGTTGTGCACCAGGAGGAACCCAGGAGCCACTGCACCAGCATAGGGTCTGACAATGGGGTCCAAGGATTTCATCCCGATACCTAATGGCAGTCAAGTTGCTGTTGTCTAGCCTGTAGAGGTCTCTGCATCCCCCCATGGATATGCCTCCCTAGATATACCATCAGTTATAATCATCAACATTAAAAGAAATAAACATTTGATTAAACATCAGTCTGTGTGTAATGAATGAATCTAATATACAAGTTTCACTTTTTGAATGGAATTACTGAAATAAATCAACTTTGTCATGATATTCTAATTTTATGACCAGCACCTGTATATACTGCTCAAAAAATTAAAAGAACACTTTTTAATCAGAGTACAGCATCAAGTCAATGAAACTTGTGGGCTATTGATCTGGTCAGTTAAGTAGCAGAGGGGCTTGTTAATCAGTTTCAGCTGCTTTGGTGCACTAGAGGGGCAACAATGAGATGACCCCCAAAACAGGAATGGTTTAACAGGTGGATATATATATATGTATATATATATATATATATATATATATATATATATATATATATATATATATATATATATATATATATATATATATATATATATATATATATATATGTATACTGTGGCAGACGGCCGCATCCCATGCCTGACCGGGACGCCCCTTCAATATATATTCAGGGGTAGCAGCCCTGGATGGTGCAATACCTCCCCCTGGATGCTGGATGGCCGCTCCCCTGGGTTGGAGTGGTGCCTCAGCCTCCCGCAGCGATCCATTGGAGATGGAGTTTTCCACAGCCCTGTTGGGATCTGGGGTGGCCGCCAGGGGGCACTGCATGGGCTCCTGAGCCTAAGTGGACGAGTCTTCAGCTCCACCTGGGAGTGCAACTGGAAACAGGTGATCAAGCACCTGGAGCACTTCCAGGTGGGCCATAAAAGGAGCCAGCAACCACCACTCAACAGCTAGAGTCAAGAGGAGGAGGACTAAGTTTGTGGAGGAGTGGTGGTAGAAGAGAGGAGTGTGGGTTTTGTGCTTGAGCTTGTGTTTGGGACTGTGTTGTGGTTGTGGGACATGGGGAAGATGTGCCCTCCAGTTGAAGAAAATAAAAATTTGTTTTATTTTTATACGTGCCGCCGTGTCCAGTCCAGATAAACCAAACCTGGGGTTGGACGAGCAAAGCGAGAAGGGTGCGGAGCCCCCTAGTTTTTTATAAATAAATCTTTTATAAATTGCTCTTTTTGTATGACTAGCTGGAGATGATGGTTACCCCTCTAGTGGGCATTTTCTGAGTATTTTAAGGACTTTGTGTGCTTAGGAACTCTCTAATAACTAACACTGGGAGCCGCTGCTGCCCAGTCCTTGCAGTGTTTGATCATTAGCCAAACAAACTGCATTGGTAATACGATACGTGGTCACCGACTAATGCAAATCCGACTGTCCTTTCTAATATGATGCAGCTTTGTTGCTCAGACACATTGGCAGATATACACAATACAAGCCCAAAATCACACAAGAAGTGCCGCAATGGGCTTTAACAGGCCCTGCCTCTTGACAGCCCCCCAGCCTTGACTCTGTAAGAAGATGAGGGAAAACTCGCAAAAAAAAAAAACCTTGTAGGGAAAAACTGGAAGAAAACTTTGGAAAGAAAACTTTGGAAAGGCAGTTCAAAGAGCGACCCCTTTCCAAGTAGGATGAGCGTGCATTGGGTGTCAAAAAGAAGGGGGTCAGTACAATACAACACACAGAAATAATCCTCAATACAATATAAAATAAAACTTTTACAAGTACAGAGCAGAATTTAACAGTAGATGATATCACATAACATGATTAGGATTTGTTTAGAGTCCTGGAGACCTCAGCCATCAAGCTGCCTCCCCCTATTGGCCATTCCACAGCTGAAACATTGCTTGGCCAGCCAATCCGATGAAAGGACTCCTCTACCCCACAATTCCTGTGATCCTCCATCAGGGATGACTATAGCTTAGGCAGGTAAAACAACCTGGCAGGTGGGCTGTGGCACCAAGTGCCACCTTTGAGTACCGAGAAGAGAAACAGAATAGGTGAGGGCCAGTAACAGTATACAGTATCTCATGCTGACAAGTGTGCCGTATTTTCAGACTCCCTCACCGCCAGCTCTAATTGCTCACACATACAGTCGGGAAATCCGCCCTAACTGAGCCCACCAGCCCATTTTGACAGCAGCCAAACGCCACATGCCAGCAGACTCCCCTGTCCTCAGGTCACCCAATGAGGGTGTTACAGGGTGTGCCAGGAAAGTGTCATCAGCATAGCAAACCCCAGCTGAGCTGCCCCATGTGCTCCTTAGCCTCATTGGGTTAACCATTAACCCGCCGACAACTTCGGAGGACAGGAAGACATTCTTCCTGAATGCTGAGATTTCTTTCTCTGGCCGCACAGACTGTGAGAAGGTGTCCTGCTCCACATCCTGCGGTGGACAGCCCTAACTCCTTGATATGCCAGCATTAGCACTCTACACTAAGGTAAGTGACTCCCTGGGGTTGTCTAGCAGAGGGCTGGTGGGCTCAGTCTGCGTTTGACTGAGAGTGTGGTGGTCTGTGGCAGGCTGGAAAAATATCATGATGAAGGTTTATACTGTTCTTTCTGTGGGTGCTGTGCTGACTTTTGTGGGTCACCAGGCCTGTCAGGTGAAATGTGGGTGATGGCTCAGTATCTGGGCATCCAGCGCCGCCAGCACAGTCCATTCCCCCACATTCCTTCAGCTAATCAGCTCCAAGTTGAGCAAAGGCAGCATCTGCTGACTGGAGTTAATCGTTAAGCTTCACTGGTCAGGGGTCACATTGGACTTACTGTACTGCTTTTGCTTTTCCCTTTTGTTTTACTCCTACAGTTTCACTGGGTGGCACTGCTGTGAAATCTCACTTTTTTTAACTTGGGTTTTCCATTTGCTTACAGGGCACCCGGGTGTGGATCCCAGATCCAGAGGAGGTGTGGATTCCAGCAAAACTAAGCCAGGACTTCAAAGATGGAGACAACAGCCTTCTCCTCCAGCTGGGCAGCGGAATGGTAATCCAGGCTCAGTTGAGTCCTCCTCTGGAATGTGACCAGCTGTCTGATGGCCACCTTGCTTTCTGTTTTCACACCAGGAGTTGCATTATTCCATTGGGAATGGTTTGCCCCCACTGCGGAATCCGGACATCTTGGAAGGGGAGAATGACCTTACTGCCCTTAGCTACCTACATGAGCCAGCTGTGCTGCACAACCTCCACATCCGCTTCTTGGAAAGCAATAGCATCTACACGTACTGCGGTGAGTCTGGGTGCCTGCTGGTCTCATTCAAAGAGTCCGAAGAGGCTGCTGGAGTCAGCTGTTCAGGAAGAACTGGGATGGGCAATTCAGGAGGGGTAGTCTGTACTCCCATAAGGTGAATCCCATTATGTCTAAATTCTCTCTCATTTACATGTATTTGCTTAGCCAACACTTTTATCAAAAGCAGCTTACAAAAGAGGTCAACATAATTAAGTAAGCATTAGTCTGGAGGCTGTTTGGGGTGTTACAAGATGATGGTGCAAGACAGTGGTGCAAAATTGATCATCACAAGGAAAGAGCGAAGAACAAAATACAAGTAAATTGCAGTTAACATCAGTTCACCAAACAAGAGAGTCATTGTCACATTGAGAGACTCCATATACTGTATATAGAGTTAAGTGGTGACATGTTCAGTACTCTGCAGACTAGCATCAAGGATTTGAACTTAATATGTGCCACCCACAGGAAGCCAATGTAGTGACCTGAAAAGAGGAATGACATGTGCCCGCCTCAGCTGGTTGAATGCCAGGTGGGCATTTTAAATCAGCTGAAGTGGCTTGGTGACACATGTCGGTATGCCTGCCAGCAGAAAGTTACAGTAGTCCAGATGTGACAAGACCAAAGCCTGTGCCAGGAATTGTGCTGCAAACTTGGTCAGATACAGTCTGATCTTGCAGATATTGTGTAGTCTGAATCTGCAAGACTAAGAGACAACAACAACAACATTTATTTCTATAGCACATTTTCATACAAGTGATGTAGCTCAAAGTGCAAAGACGAAATAAATAAGAAAATAGAATTACTTATTTGTAATTGTAATTACTTATTAATAATAATTAATGTACTTATTACTTATTACAATTATAGAATTGGAATAATAAGCAGACACTCATTTGAAGATCTGAGGTTACGATTTGGAGTGTAAGGTGAAAGGCATTCTGAAATACAAGATGGAGCAGATTATTGAAGGCTTTGTAAACCATAAGCAGGATTTTAAAGTCAATTCTAAATGACACGGGTAACCAGTGTAGTGACATCAAAACTGGTGTGATGTGCTCGGATTTTCTTTTCCGAGTTAAGATTCTAGCAGCTCCATTCTGCACTCATTGCAATCGATTGATGTCTTTCTTGGGTGGTCCTGAGAGGAGTGTGTTACAGTAATCTAGTCGACTGAAAACAAAAGTGTGAACTCATTTCTCAATGTTATAAGAGGTCTAACTTTTGCTATATTTCTTAAGTGAAAAAATGCTGTCCTAGTACTCTGATTAATATGTGATTTAAAATTCAGGTCAGTGTCAATAGTTACCCCTACATTCTTTACCTCCATCTTGACTTTTCAAGTTTATTTCTAATACCCTCATTATATCCATTTTTGCCAATCACTAAAATTTCTGTTTTCTCCCCATTTTGTTTGAGAAAATTACTACTCGTCTATTCAGAAGCACAAGTAAGACATTGTGTCAGTGAATCAAGAGAGTCGGGGTCATCAGGCGCTATTGATAAATATAGTTGTGTGTCATCAGCATAGCTGATAGAGACAGTAGCAACATGGTCCTGGAATGAGAGTTGGTCATCTATTACCACTCCAAGGTTGCGTACCGCCTTAGCGGCTGTTAGCGATAATGAGTCAAGCTGAACAGAGATGGGTTGCTGAATAGCCAGCTGATCTGGGGTAACAAGAAAGTTGTCTTTGCTAAATTTAGCTGGAAATGGTGTTTCTTCATCTAGGTAACAATATCAGTGAGGCATGCAGAGATTCTAGCTGATTCTGTGTGGTCCTCTGGAGAGAATGAGGTACAGCTGTGTATCATCAGTATAGCACTGATAAGAAAAAACATGGGACTCGATAATAGGGCTTAGTATGGTGGTGAATAGAGAGAAGAGGAGAAGGTCAAGCACTGATCGTTGGGACACTTCTGTGCTTGCCTGAGATCTCTCCACACCAGGACACACAGAGGGATCTGCCCAGCAGATGGGGCTCGAACCCACCTGACAGGAGTCACAGTGATGCCCAGGTCAGAGAGGGTGGCAAGGAGGATCTGGTGGTTAACAATTGAAGGTAGAGGAGAGATCTAGCAGGATGACGACAGATGACATGGTGATAGCTCTTGCCTACTGTAACATGTTGACGACAGTTAAGTAGATCCATCTCAACATCATTATCCTTCTTCAAGCTTGACTGGTTAAGATAAATAATATCGCTAGATGACATGCATTGAGTGATGTGGAAGTGGAGTTTGAGAATCAAATGGGTATGGCTATGATGATCATTTTCTATCATTTCTGTTTGCGTTTTTCTGAGCTTCCTCCCACATTCCTAATACATGTATGTTCTGTTGATCCTAAAGTGGCCCAGTATAAATGTGGGTGTATGAGTGTGCCCATTGCAGTGGTGCATTCTGTCCAGTGTTGGTTCCTGCCTTAATAGACTCTGGCTTTTGTAACTTTGTAGTGGAATTAGTTAGTTGTAAACAATGAATGGAATGGGACCAGAAGTAGGAAGAAGGGTTATTAATGGCCATGTGCTGTGACCAACTTTCTCATGTGCATCACATGACCCTCTGGAGTTGTGGCTGGGACTCTTATATATAGTAGATTTCCCTTGATAGGATGATGTCAGCGGGGACAACAGAGTTCATGTTTTGGAGGTGAAAGGAGATTTACATGTATGGGTGGAGCCTTCAGTACTGATTTGCATGCACATACCTCTCTCATTTTGATTTTACAAATGTACCTTTATGCCAACGTCAGGGCAAGTTGGTGATATTTCTTGTTGCTCTGCAATTGGCATTTTAGAACATTAGAACAATCGAGACGGGAACAGGCCATTCAGCCCAACAAAGCCCCCCAGTCCTATCCACTTATTTCTTCCAAAAAACATCAAGTCGAATTTTGAATGTCCCTAAAGTCTTACTGTCTGCCACACTACTTGGTAGCTTATTCCAAGTGTCTATCGTTCTTTGTGTAAAGAAAAACTTCCTAATGTTTGTGCAAAATTTACCCTTAACAAGTTTCCAACTGTGTCCTCGTGTTCTTGATGAACTCATTTTAAAATAACAGTCTCGATCCACTGGACTAATTCACTTCATAATTTTAAACACTTCAATCAGGTCACCTCTTAATCTTCTTTTGCTTAAACTGTAATCTTTCCTCATAATTCATCCCCTGTAGTCCTGGACTCAGCCTAGTCGCTCTTCTCTGGACCTTTTCTAGTGCTGTTACTGTATGTCCTTTTTGTTGCCTGAAGACCAAAACTACACACAGGACTCCAGATGAGGCCTCACTAGTGTGTTATAAAGCTTGAGCAGAACCTCCTGTGACTTGAACACCACATGTCAAGGCGTTATATAACCTGATATTGGCTTCTCAACACTGTCTAGAAGTCGATAGTGTTGAGTCCACTATGACTCCTAAAACCTTCTCATAAGGTGGACTCTCGATTTTCCGACCGCCCATTG
This sequence comes from Erpetoichthys calabaricus, assembly GCF_900747795.2. Classification (NCBI taxonomy): domain Eukaryota; kingdom Metazoa; phylum Chordata; class Cladistia; order Polypteriformes; family Polypteridae; genus Erpetoichthys; species Erpetoichthys calabaricus. The sequence goes on from NC_041405.2 coordinate 144,847,028, forward strand.
TGTATTCAAACCTAACATTTTTACTTCCTATGTGTAAAACTTTACATTTACTGACATTAAATTTCATCTTCCACAAATCTGCCCAAGCATGTTTGCTATCCAAGTCCTTCTGTAATGATGTAATGGATTCCAAATTATCTGCTAATCCACCTATCTTGGTGTCATCTGCAAACTTAACCAGCTTGTTACTTATATTCCTATCTAAATCATTTCTATTTATTAAAAATAGCAGCAGCCCCTGCATTGCCCCTTGCTGGTCACCACTCTTAACTTCAGTCGATTCTGATTTGGTTCCTCACATCATCACCCTCTGCTTCCTGTGTCTGAGCCAATTCTGCACCCATCTAAAAACATCACCCTGAACTCCCACTTCTTTTAGTTTGATGCCCACCCTCTCATATGGCACCTTATCAAATGCTTTCTGAAAGTCCAGGTAAATAATCTCATCTGCTCCACTTTGATCGTATCCTTTTGTTGCCTCCTCATAGAATTCCAGCATGTTAGTAAAACACGACCTCCGTCTCCTGAGCTAACTGTTCAGTAAATCTCCTGTCCTTGCCAGGTGTTGCTCAATCTTTTCCTTAATTATTCCTTCCATTAATTTTCCTCTGATGCATGTTAAGCTTTCTGGCCTATCCGTACTTGGATCTGCCCAGTCATCCTTTTTATATAATGAGATGATATTTGCCATTTTCCAGTCCTTCAGAATCTCTCCAGTACGCAGTGACTTCCTAAAAATATATGTCAAGGGTTTATACTAGTACTTGCTAGCCTCCTTAAGAACTCGAGGGTAAATGTTATCTGGTCCTGGTGATTTGTTTGATTTCAGCCTATTTAATCTGAGCAGCACTTCTCCCTCTACAATTTCCAAATCCCTCAGTACCTCATTAGTCGTCCCTGTTATCACTGGGAGGTTATCCACTTGCTCACTTGTGTTTACGGCATCCACTGTTTCATTGTCTGTATCTTTTAATTCCCCTTTACTATTTGTGATGCACTTCACCTCCTCCTTGACTGCTCTTTTACTGTTTCTTTTGTTGGGTGTTGGCACTTTAAGGGCATTGCCAGTTGCCCATCTTTGCTTGGCTCTGCCTCAGTATGCTTTTCTTTGCAGGTATCGTTTTGGTTGCAATCAATCCATATGAGTCATTGCCCATCTATGGTGAGGAGGTCATTGATGCCTACAGTGGACAGAATGTGGCAGACATGGACCCACACATCTTCTCAGTGGCTGAAGAGGCTTATCGACAGATGACACGGTCAGTGCTCTCTGGTTTACATTTTGCTTTCCCACACTTCTCCGCCAAGTGTTTAAGGTGCCCTAATTTAGTCTTGTATCACTCGGCAGGGAACAACAAAACCAGTCCATTATTGTGAGTGGTGAGTCTGGTGCTGGGAAGACAGTCACAGCCAAATTCGCTATGCGCTACTTTGCCACGGTTGGGGGAACTGCACAGGAGTCGAGTGTAGAAGACAGGGTGCTGGCAACCTGTCCCATCATGGAGGTAGGAGATGTCTTGAAGTGCAGGGAGAGCTCAGCCAGCATGGTTTTAGAGAAAGGGTGTGCCTACAATTAATGAATGCCACCTTTTACCAGGCAATTGGCAATGCCAAGACAACTCGCAATGACAACAGCAGCCGCTTTGGGAAGTACATTGAGATTGACTTTGGGCCCCGGGGTGACATTGTTGGAGCCAGCATGAGGACCTACCTGCTGGAGAAGTCCAGAGTCATCTTTCAGGTACCTGAATAAAGTCCAGTCTCAACCTCAAATGGGCCTGCGGACACAACAACTGACTTCTGTGCCTTCCTGTAGGCCCCTGAGGAAAGAAATTATCACATCTTCTACCAGATGTGTGCCGCCAGACACCTCCCAGAGTTCAGCATGCTCGGACTGCGTGAGTAACCCTAACTGCTGTAGTCGTCCTTGCCGACTGAGTCGCTTGAATCATCTGCTGACTGTGACTGTCTGACATCAGGGCCTGCAGATGAATTTCACTACACCAACCAGGGTGGCAGAGTGGACATCCCAGGGGTGGACGATGCTTCAGAATTGGAGCTGGTCAGGAATTCACTCTCTCTGCTGGGTAAGTACGAAGGGGGTCCAAGCACTGGATGGCTGACCAGTGAGATTGTGAGACATGGGACTATTCTGTTGCCTCTCCACAGGAGTGCGTCCAGCCCAGCAGGCATCACTCTTTCAGATTCTTGCAGGAATTTTGTATCTTGGAAATGTAGACATCAGAAGTAACAGTCGAGATGCCGAACGATCCACCATCAACGTAAAAAACCTTGACTTTTATGGTCTTCTTGATATGTGCTTCTGTTTAGTCTGGCCTTTCATATCAGTCTCTCTTTAGGCCCTGCCTGTTCATCAGTATACACACTGCCCACCGTAATCCATGACTTTATGTTTCTTACAGCCTGCCGACAACTCCCTGCATGCCTTCTCCCAGCTTCTAGGGGTGGAACAAACCCAGATGGCACACTGGTTGTGCCACAGAAAGCTACAGGTAGCTGGAGAGACCCTGGTGAAGCCCATTGGGTTCCAGCAAGCCTGTGAGGCCCGTGATGCTCTCGCCAAGCACATCTATGACCGGTTGTTTGCCTGGACGGTGGAGCGGCTCAACAGAGCATTGCAGACACAGCACAGGCAAACCCAGAGCTTCATTGGGGTCCTTGACATCTATGGGTGAGTGTGGCATATGGGCGCCGTGCATGCCTGAGGGGTACATGGCATGCTGACTGTCCTCGCCTCTTGTTCTGTAGCTTTGAGATGTTCCAGATAAACAGCTTTGAACAGTTCTGCATCAACTATGCCAATGAGAAGCTCCAGCAGCAGTTCACCCAGGTGAGTTTGGGGCCTCTGTGTGGCTAAGAACCAGTCCCCCACATGTCCACCTGACCAGTTTATTTTCTTGTCCATCCAGCATGTGTTCAAACTGGAACAGGAGGAATATCTAAGGGAGGGCATCACTTGGAACCGAATCGACTTCCGGGACAACCAGCCCTGCATTGAACTTATTGAGGGCAAACTGGGAATTCTGGAGCTTTTGGATGAAGAGTGCAAAGTAGGGGTGGTTTGCAATGGGTGGGTAGGGGTGTGAAAATGAGGGTCCAACTGAGATGCTGACTCTGTCATTACAGATGCCTAAGGGCTCTGATGCCAGTTGGGCACAAAAGCTGTATGAGCACCATGTCAACCACAGCCAGCATTTCCAAAAGCCCCGTCTGTCCAACTCTGCCTTCCTCATCCTCCACTTTGCGGATATGGTAGGTGGGAAAAGGCCAGCTGATCCTCTGACCTATATGAGTGTAATCTAACAATCTAACCCTGTAGGTGGAGTACCAGTGTGAAGGTTTCTTAGAGAAGAATCGGGACACCATGTTTGAAGAGCCCATCAACATTCTCCGTGCCAGCAAAGTGAGTAACACCCAGCAGGGCTGGTGCCTTCTAATCACTTAGGTGCTGAAACGCTGGCAGGGGGAAATGCTATGGACAAGGATGTTGGGGTCTTGTGTGAATCTCATATATAAATCACCTGCCCTTGGATTTTTCACAGTCAGAATTTGTGGCAGAGCTGTTTCCAGATGAGGTTCCCAGAGAATTCTCCTTCCTTCCTAGTGCCAAGTCTATACTGCCAACAAGGAACCAACTCTCCTCTAGGAAGGCTGTCCGAGAGCACAAGCACACCGTGAGCTTTCAGGTGGACCATTTTCCTTTCTCTGTGATCCTCAGTCCTTCATCTGTATAAGCAGGTCCAGTAAATTCTGGGGAGAATCCCACAGACTTGAGGGAGGTCAGTCCACACCTCATCTCTAGGATGAATTATTGTAAAGGGTTGGGTGGCACACTGCATCTGCAACGGAGCTGAGGAAACCTCCCTATAACATGGAAGGCCTTTAGTGTGACATGAACCCTTTAAATGGAAGATGAAGTTAAGGGGCATTGGCAATGGCACTTCTTCTCTGTCAGGTGAACACAATGTCTGCTTAGGCAGTGCTACATTTCAGGAATGTGAATCTTAATGAATGGTGGGATGGTGCCCCATATATTTAAGGTGAAGTCCAGGGAGGTGAATCTTCACGAATGGTGTTATGGTGCCCCTATTTGTAGTGCAATGTCCAATAATATAGGTGGGCATACTTTAGCTAAAGTATGAGTGGATTTTTGGGTGGGATTCAATGACTATTAGGTTGGTCACCATCTGTAGAGTGCAACCTATTTTTTACACATGCATGTATGATATTATTTTATATCTGTATGATAAATGCTTGGTCACAAGGTGAATACTTGGGTACCATTTCCTATTTATGAAATGAGATATAGTGCTGGCACGCACATACTGTATGTGTGACAGTGCACCTGTCTATAGTGCGTCAAGCAGTGTCGCCCTCTGTCTGTAAGGGGATACTACTAGAGTGGTACCCTCTTATAGCTGACACTGTTCCCCCAAATATTACACTACTTGCTCAAAAGTTTTAGAACACCTCCGTTTTTTTCAGTTTTTATGGAAATGCACAGGGTTTAATGTCTTACTGTTTCATGAAATCAAAGCATAGAACAAATAAACAATGGCAAATAAAAAAATAAGACAAGGAATCATTAAGTGAACGAAATTTTATTCAGATTTTTGATTCATCAAAGTAGCCACCTTTTTGCTGATATATCGGCCAAACTGAGGTAACCCTTTCCATTCAGAATGCCAGTCACTCTGTGCAAGTCACCATTTCCAGCAAAAGAACCCCCAGATCATCACACTTCCGCCTCCATGTTTGACAGTTGGTGTCACACACTGAGAAACCTTCCTGTCACCAACTTGACGACGTACAAACACCCTGCATGATGAACCGAAGATTTCAAATTTTGACTCATTGGTCCATAAGACTTTCTCCCAGTCTTCAGTAATCCACAGCTGGTATTTCAAGGCCCTATTCTGTCCTGTAAGGAATGGCTTTCTTCCTGCCACTCGCCCTGTCAAACCTCCTCTTCACAGTAGAAACTGAGACTTGCTTTCTCTGCCCACTGTTAAGCTGTGCTTGAAGCTGTTGTGCTGTGAGACGCTTATCACGCAGGCGGGTGATCCTCAGAAACTTGCCTTCTGATTGGCTGGTGACTTTGGCTTTGCCAGTTCTCTTCCTATTAGAGTTGCCTTTGGATTGTGTAGGACACCATTGGACTCACTGACACTTTGATTTTTTTTTTTGCAATTTCACTACAGTTCTAAGGGTAATAATGTTCCATCTCATTCATCCATCCATTTTCCAACCCGCTGAATCCGAACCCAGGGTCACGGGGGTCTGCTGGAGCCAATCCCAGCCAACATGGGGTACAAGGCAGGAACCAATCCCGGGCAGGGTGCCAACCCACCGCAGGACACACACAAACACACCCACACACCAAGCACACACTAGGGCCAATTTAGAATCACCAATCCACCTAACCTGCATGTCTTTGGACTGTGGGAGGAAACCAGAGCACCCGGAGGAAACCCACGCAGACACGGGAAGAACATGCAAACTCCACACAGGGAGGACCCGGGAAGTGAACCCAGGTCCCCAGGTCTCCCAACTGTGAGGCAGCAGCGCTACCCACTGCGCCACTGTGCCACCCTCCATCTCATTTCATTTGTTAATTACCATTTACTTGCCATTATCACTGGAATTTACAACTTTCTACTGTGTAATATTGACCACGTAGTACTTCAGAGGGTGTAGTAACACAGTAACTTGAGTTTTTAAGTAATCAACAGAAGTTGGGACACCTGAGCAAATTGTTTGTTTCCACTTGCAAAGCTTGCCTTACTGTAATTGCTGCAGGATATCTGTGGCTAGTACCCTATTAGTTGTTCCCCGAAGAAGGCCCATTTGTAATATTCTGAAATTTCAATTTTTTTCAGTATTTGCTAACCTAAACGTAAACCTCTGGCAGTTTACTGTTTACCTTTTCACTATTTTGGTTCATTTATTGCATCTTGACTGACTAAATTTGAAGAAAAACTGGAAAAAACAGAGGTGTTCTATAACTTTTGACTGGTAGTGTACATAAGCCCAGTGTCTGGATGCTTGGCAGACGTCATTAGTTTGTATTTTCTATTCTGTTTGTGTTTTTGAGTGTTACTAATTGTTATTTTATTTTGTCATTTGAAATATTTAATCCCTTTTATATGTGTTTATGTCTGGTTTAGGTTTATTTTGTATGCATTTTTGTTTATTTGATACTATGTTGTCCGTACCTCGTCACGTTCCCATTTACACTGTTGCAGTAGTTGCGATCAGTGACATCATTGGTACTGCCAGTAGAAATATGGCCTCCTGTCTGTAAGGTCTCAATGTCACTTTTGTTTCCGTCTGTTCCCTTCTGCAGTTCCGCCAGTCTCTGCACCTGCTGATGAACACCCTGAATCTGACAACCCCACATTATATCCGCTGCATTAAACCCAATGACCTGAAGAAGTCCTTCTTGTGAGTGACCAGCTGGCCTCAGATGTCCTCCTCTTTCCTTTTCAGTATATCTTCCTTCTCACTGGCCTTCCATACTGTTTTCAGATTTGACCCAAAACGTGTGGTCCAGCAGCTTCGAGCTTGTGGAATTCTGGAGACCATATGGATCAGTGCTGCAGGGTACCCATCCAGGTAAGCGAAGGTCTTGAGTGATAGCCTCATGTGTATTTGGAGTGGACAGAGTGCCTCCTTTTGGTTTTAATAGTCGATTGCTGTTTTCAGGTGGACCTACCTAGAATTCTACAGCAGATATTGGCCCCTGTTCCGACGGGAGGACTTGTCTCTGAAGGACCCGCAGTCTGCATGTCGAAACCTCTTGGGAGCACTCATTCTAGATTCAGATCTTTATCAGTTTGGAAAATCAAAAATTTTCTTCAGGGCAGGCCAGGTGGCATACCTGGAGAGGCTGAGGGCTGAGCGGTTATGTGCAGCCTGCATTCTGATCCAGGCGTGGGTGCGTGGGCAGCTGGTAAGAAAGAGGTACCAGAGGACACGTAAGGCTGCCATGACACTGCAGACGTACTGCCGGGGTTTCTTGGCCAGAAGGTGAACAGAAGAAGACTTCAGCACTTGGTGCCAGGGTGGTGGTAGTGTTGTGTAGTGGTAACTTGTTTGTGTGTTCCTTTTCCAGGCTAGCACAAATTCTCCGATGGACACGGGCAGCTTTGGTGATACAGAAGAACTGTAGGATGGTTCAAGTGCGCAGACCTTATCTTTTGATACGAGCAGCCACAACAACCCTGCAGGCCTACACTCGAGGGGCACTGGCTCGACGGATGGCTTGGCAGGTATGCTAAGTGCTGTAAGTGGTGTCCTGGTCATCGTCATTGTGTGACAGTGAACCTGTCCACAGCCATGTAAGGCCTTGATGTCTTCTTCTTTCTTGTCTAACAGCTCCGAATGGAAAAAATGGCCACCATCCTGACAGCCTATGTGCGTGGTTGGCTGGCAAGGCGATGGTTCCAGCGCATCCGTAGTGCTGTCATTTACCTTCAGTGCTGCTGCCGGCGGATGTGGGCACGCAGAGAACTGCGGCAACTTCGGATTGAAGCCCGTTCTGTGGAGAGATACAGGGAGCTGAACAGAGGCATGGAGGTGAAGCTCATGCAACTCCAACTCAAGGCAGATGAACAGGTAATATTATGCCATGGGGCAAACTGGAAAGGAACAGAAAAACTCTGCAGTTATTGAAGTCATTCTGTGGCCCTTCTTGTAGGCCCGTGAGAACAAGGCATTGAAGGATCAGCTGCAAATGGAAAAGACAATTCACTGCAAGGAGGTGGAACGCCTGCAGGGGGAGCTTTCACGACTCCAAGTTGATCAGCAAGCGGAGGGTGTGAGTGAGGGGCAGGCTGAGGAGCTGGCAGCACTGAGAAGTATGGTGACACAAGAGCGGGAGGAGCGGCGGGCGACAGAAGAAAGACACGGTGCAGACATCGCCAGACTATCTGAGGTACGTCCTATCAGCCAGACGGTCACAACTACAGTGATCCCTCGCTATATCGAGCTTCGCCTTTCGCGGCTTCACTCCATCGCAGATTTTATATGTAAGCATATTTAAATATATATCGCGGATTTTTTGCTGGTTCGCGGATTTCTGAGGACAATGGGTCTTTTAATTTCTGGTACATGCTTCCTCAGTTGGTTTGCCCAGTTGATTTCATACAAGGGACGCTATTGGCAAATGGCTGAGAAGCTACCCAACTTACTTTTCTCTGTCTCTCTTGCGCTGACTTTCTCTGATCCTGACGTAGGGGGTGTGAGCAGGGGGGCTGTTCGCACACCTAGACGATACGGATGCTCGTCTAAAAATGCTGAAAGATTATCTTCACGTTGCTACCTTCTGTGTGCAGCTGCTTCGTGAAGCGACATGCTGCACGGTGCTTCGCATACTTAAAAGCTCAAAGGGCACGTATTGATTTTTCACTGTTTTGCTTTTCTCTGTCTCTCTCTCTCTCTCTCTCTCTCTCTCTCTCTCTCTCTCTGCTCCTGACAGAGGGGGTGTGAGCTGCTGCCTTCAACAGCTTTGCATGCTTCGCATACTTAAAAGCCAAACAGCCCTATTGATTTGTTTGCTTTCCTCTCTGTCAAGAGGAAAATATGTTTGCATTTTTTTAATTGTGAGACAGAACTGTCATCTCTGTCTTGTCATGGAGCACAGTTTAAACTTTTGAAAAAGAGACAAATGTTTGTTTGCAGTGTTTGAATAACGTTCCTGTCTCTCTACAACCTCCTGTGTTTCTGCGCAAATCTGTGACCCAAGCATGACAATATAAAAATAACCATATAAACATATGGTTTCTACTTTGCGGATTTTCTTATTTCACGGGTGGCTCTGGAACGCAACCCCCCGCGATGGAGGAGGGATTACTGTAACTCACATTGTTCTTTTTTTGTGATTTTTGTGATTTCTAATTTTAAGTTCAGTTAGAAAAAACAACAATCAACAATTAAAGAGAAAATAGTATTGGCAGCAGCAGTAAGTCACCTCCTCCCCCAAAGTCACCCTGTAAATGGGGACTTTATAGGACTGAAAGTTACCGATACTAATGTAGACCAGTGAGGGGGGCCCAAGAGAAGATAAGAGAATCCAAAAAGAGAAGATTAAAAGTTTAATAGGGAACCCGACTAACCAGTCCCACCAAGGACAGAACAACTTTCTAGTTCTGTGTTGCTAAACACTCAAGTAAAGCCATGTCACATTGCATGAGTATTTGTCGTGGATTAGGTCCGATTTGCTGACTGCAATCTCATTGCTGCACCATGTCAAATTACACAACTGGAAATTGCAGCCCATGTTATAGTTACTGACTGAGTGTCAATCTTCCAGTACAGTCACGCTCGCCGCGTTTTCAGAGAGCCAATAGCATGCTGCCTGATGGAGCTGGTGCTTTACGAAGAGTTAACAGCTGCAGTGGGATCAGCATCAATCTCTGCCTTTTGTATCTTTTTTCCATTCTGTTATGGTATGTAAAATGCAAAGCATCAGGCAGACGAGTTTGACTTCTGTTTGTGAGATCTACAGCTCCCATGCTGCCTTACAGAGTTGGCGCTGCACCCGTACCTTGTATGGTGCGTTCAGCCTCCCCGTCGCTATGTTCTGTGCATTGTACTGACGGTTGGGTGGTTCGATAGAACACTGTAACGTAAACCAATAGCCACCCCATCAAAAATGCTCCCTTTGGCTGCGTTCACATGATAAGCGTTGAGCTTTGTGCCGAAGTTAGAGTTAGTGCTCTGTTCCTGTACATGAGTGGCATGGCTGAGAAACGCAACTGAACAAACTGCTGAGATGTCATCATAATGTGATCGCCTCTTTTGATATTCATATTTGGCTGTTTATTTATTGTTTATAATTTATTATTATTTTCTGACATGAATATTTAAATTTTAACAAACATAAATCAAACAGTCAACTTCACCAAACTTCTTTAAACAACTGCACAACATTTATATTATGAACTAGGGGGTCCCCCCCTGCTCGCTTCGTTCGCCAGCCACTTTGCATCTCTGACGCTCGCGTTGTGAAGATGGGGGCTGAACGCATCCCAAGGAGACGCGGTCGCTCCTCCGAAACCCCCTCTTAAACGGTGATACAATGGGAAACAAATACAGTAATCCCTTCTCCATCGCGGGGGTTGCGTTCCAGAACCCCCAGCGAAAGGTGAAAATCCGCGAAGTAGAAACCATATGTTTATATGGTTATTTTTATATATTTTAATCCCTTATAAACTCTCCCACACTATTATAAACATTTCACGCACAATTATACAGCATAAATCCTTTGTATTCTCTTCGATATTAGGTAAGATTCGTTGAAATTATGTATGTAAACACAGTTTATATACAATAAAACCTAAATATTATTTTAAAGATATCGAGCGTCTCCGATATCACATATGTTACAGTCATTACGACAGACAGGCCACCAGCAATAAATACGTACAATGCAAGAAAAATTGTATACAGTAAAATGTGTGTACAGTGACACTAAACTATGTACATGTAATAAGTACTGTACGTAAATAATTAATTATGGTTACTCACCAACAATGACACGACGACTTGTCCGATAACGATGAGTTTAATTTTACTGCACAACAAAGGATAGTGTTACAGCTCTTCTAAAGGAGCCTCTTCAGGCGACTGTGTAGCACCGCCGTTGTACTTCTTCCAGCACTCTTCAATCCAAATCCCTAAAGCAGATTCCATCCAGACTACTGCCTTATCACGTCCACTTGCAACTCGTTTTGCGCCCTGGTTAAAGGACACTGCGGCCGTAGATCTTATATGCTTTTCCTCCTTTTTAAATAAAAACAATCATGGACTCATTGATACCATAATGGTGTCCTGCAGCAGTGTAGCTGTTCCCTTCCTTCAACATATCCAAAACTTTTACCTTTTCTGCAATCATTTGCATCTTCTGTTGGTGCTTGGACACGGCCCCTGAAGCAGTAGCAGGGGCACGTTAATGCTGAATGAGTGAGATGAGACTTCCTGGTTAATGCAGCACTCTGTCGCTGAGCCAATCAGCACACAGGAACTTAACTGTGTGCTCTGATTAGGTAGCTTCTCAGTCATCTGCCAATAGCGTCCCTTGTATGAAATCAACTGGGCAGACCAACTGAGGAAGCATGTACCAGAAGTAAAAAGACCCATTGTCCGCAGAAACCCGCGAAGCAGCGAAAAATCCGCGTTATATATTTAGATATGCTTACATATAAAATCCGCGATAGAGTGAAGCCGCGAAAGTCGAAGCGCAATATAGCAAGGGATTACTGTACAGTTTTATTTTTTACCTCCTCTTTGCTCGATCAGCTGCTGGCTTACTGCTGCCGCCATGCTGCGTGATCTTCATGTCGCGTGGAGTTTCGAACATTTAAAAGCCTGCACAGCAGCTGTCCTACTCTTTGTCTTTTATTTCCGTGCTTAAATCTCTTGGCACAAAGTCTCTTCTTGCGGGTCATGAGTTCTTGATATTTTTTAGTTTATAATTTAAAAACGGAATAAGAATCTAAAAATCTAACAACACATTAAATTTTGATATATTCTGAAAAGAATGATACCAAACATATATACAGTCATCCCTCACCTATCGCGGGGGTTACGTTCCAGAGCCCCCCGCGTTAGGTGAAAATCCGCGAAGTAGCGACCTCTATTTATTTTATTATTTATACATATTTTAAGGCTTTATAAACCCTTCCCACACTCTTATAAACCTTTCTTTCTCTCTTGTTAACCTTTCCCACACTCTTATAAACACTTCCTATGCTCTTAAACACTTTCTACATTCTTAAACACCGCAGACCAACACTACACACTGCACGCGGCGATCAGACGTCAATGTGTCTGCACTCGCTTTGTGAAGGGGGGCAGCTGAACTCACGCTGAGCAGAAATGGACTTTGTGCTGCTTCTGCCAAAAAGCCTGCTTGTCGCTCTGCGCGTTCTGAAGGAGGAGGAGGAGTGGGGGTGTGTGAGGGCTGAACGCACGTTCGCTCAAACCCTCCTCCCCGGAGGCGCAGTCGCATTGTCAAGGGGGTGGGGAGCTGAATGAACGCTAAGGAGAAGTGGACTTTGTGCTGCTTGTCGCTCTGCCTGTCAATAATTTAAAAGCCTGTACATCACCTATTTTCCTGTCTCACTGTCTTGTCTTGTGTGAAGTTAAAATTTTTTATAATAGTGAGATGTTACTCATATCCTTAGCCTGACATCCACATATCATATGTGTTAACAAAGTGTGTTTTATAAGTTTACATGTGTTTAAAGCATGTGGGATGGGTATTTTAAGGCTTAAACTATAAAAATGTTTATTTATATGGTCTTTCTATATCGCGGATTTTCTCCTGTTGCTGATGGGTCTGGAACATAACTTCCGCGATAGGCGGGCAATCACTTGTTTTTAAAAACCCGCGAAGTCGTGAATCCGCGAAAAGTGAACTGCGAAGTAGCAAGGGATTACTGTATGTAGGTTTTAAAATAAGCCTGATTTAAAGCGTGACAAAAAGCGTGACATAAAATCGCTGCACAAAATCGCTGCACTTAGGATTTTATATATATACTGTATATATATATATACAGTATATAAATATATATATATATATAGAGAGAGAGAGAGAGAGAGAGAGAGAGAAGATTACATTATTCAGCACATACCTAAAGGAAGCATAATTCCATTGACAGGTATGCCTTATAAAAAAATGTAATACATGTAATATGTAATATAAGGTCTTTTCTGATTTATACTGTTGAGTATGACTTTTTATACGCATTTCACTGTAACATACGTTTTAGCTAACTTATGCATTGTGCAGCAAAACCAGTACCGTACATATGGCAAAAAGTTCAATGACATTAAGATTTTACAATACTCTTCCCATTTTCCCCTCCAGGTTACTGGATCTTAGCATGCCATTTCAGATAACGTCTGCGTTCTGCAGCAAAACAAATGTGCACATGCAAATATTTTCATGCTTAAATGTCAAAATGTTGAAATGAACATAAGATTTTTATGGTATAACTCACCAACAGCCAACGTTTTTTCGATACAGTGACATTTGAGGTGAAATGTAATACTGCGCATTCACAGAACAGCTTTGGAGCACATTTCAAAAGGTTGGGTGGTTTGATAGAACACGTGTTCATTGATTCTCAAAATCTTGCACATAAAGAGCCTGCCCCTGTGACCTAAGAGAAAACCAATTCTGTTTGATTTTACCTTAGCAAGTCACAGACTAGTTGGTCTCAGATGCTGTGTATGTCACATTAAGTGATCGGCTTCATGGGAAGGTGCTGCCAAATACCTCAGACTGGCTAAAATTATGTAAACGAAGGCAATGACTGAAAATCGCTGGAGAAGTCATCTAACATGTCATTCGCTTAAGACGAGGTTAAAGAAACAGGATTTCCAGAACTTTCCATAGAGAGAGAGAAACAGACAGAAAGAGAGAGGGCTTGACTATGCTCATATTACCTGGCTGAAGTGACTCAAATCCATTTTTTTGCCTTAATGTGACACAAATATAATGTTTTCAGGGCTGTGTGGACATAGCAATTCAATCTTTTCAGACCAGATTTGATTCACTTTCACATGTGCTCCCAGATTGGATACATATTCCGTTTGTGGCCATGCGACATGAATGAGAATGGTCAAATCGGAATGTGTTTTGATGTGTTTTTTTGCCCATACACACAGGCTGAGTGTTGCCATCCCCAGCCAGCAAAACAGCAATGGAGGAGAGCTGCTGCTGTGACAACAGCCAAGATCCCACCATCGATGGCTCCTTTCTAATACCCACAAATCTCATGGTGCAAAAGTGCTGGCAATAGCTGCAAAAACAGCAAAAGCTGGTCATCTGACCTTTTTCTTTGCTTTCTTGACCACTGTACCACTGATGAACTATTTGCCTTCCTCCAGAACAAAATTTGATGCATACAGTATACTGTACTAGCTACCAGCATGTCCATTTTGTCAGTTTTATTACCATGAGTCATCTCACAAATATGAAATTTTTTTGTTGGTGGTGACGCGGATAGCTCATGCACACATGTATCAATGTACGCATCTGTGCCGTTTTGAAGAACAGTAGCTTTCACATTACAGTCTGATACAGGTCACTTATACTTGTGAAAATGAACTCTCAAGAAAGGCAAAAAATTGGAGTTGAGCAATGAGGAATGTAATGTGAACATAGTGTAAGCTCAACATTGCTAATCAGAATAACCTCTGCTAGATAGAAGTCATGATAAGAGTAGAGGGGTCCTGTTCTGCCCAAGGACAAGAAGAGGAGCCTCATGTATAAATGGTGTGTACACACAAAAATGTTGCGTATGCCCATTTCCACGATTACATCGAGATGTATAAAAACTAAACTTGCCGTAATGTCATGCACATTTTCATGGCAGCCTCAGACCAGACTTTGAGGAATTGTGCTCTACCTGTTCCTCTGCAAGTTCTGTCCATTCTTGAGATTTTAGCCACATGAGCTTTTCAGTGTGAGCTGGCAGGCCAATCAGGTATTTCTCAGTCATCACTGAGACACTCCATGCCAGCTGTATGGGATGGTATTATCCGCTTGTCATCCAGGCTAACAAGATTTCCTTACACTGTGGGTGAACGGGCAAACATCAAAGCACAGTTCACAGCAACACCAGGTTTTCCAAATTTAATTGGAGATATCGACTGCACGCACGTTGTTATAATGGCGCCTTCAGAGAATGAATCTGCTTATGTATACAGAAAGCATTTTCACTCTACTAATGTGAAAATGATCTGTGATGAGAAAATGTGTCTCATTAATTTTATGGTGAGATATATAAATGTCTTGCCAATAACTGCAGCAGCTTGCTGCTCAAATGGCGTGAGCCCTGGAATTCCTCCACCACCTCCAGTGGTACTGACAGTCAGACTGTGGGCTGTGACTCGCCTTTTCATGTCAACATTAATATCTGACCACTTCTTTTTTATTTCAGGCACTGTGTGACTTTCTGAACTTGAAATTTTGAGTGCCTCTGCCGCACTGTGCCACTCCATCAATTTCTTTTTGTTGCTTATACCGCTGCTTAAGCTACCAAATGCTATGTTTTTCCTGGCTTCCAATTCACTGAGCAGGACCTCCATTTCGCATTCGCTGAAATTCTTCTGTTTTACATGTACTTTTGCTTTTAACAAAACACCAAATGGAAGGGGCTAGTTATATTGATTTGCATATTCAAATCGGTGAAATTCTAGGAGGAGTCAGGGTGGGGTTGTAGACTCATGCATGTGTGTTAAAATTCACGTTGATGGGTTTTATAAAGGGAAAGGAAAAAAACTTTGGTAATGCACAGTTTTATGCATTTAAATTTTTTTGTGCATACGCACATTTCTAGTTTTGTCCATACGCCATGTTTTAGTGTGAATTCTATGCAAGGTGTTATACATGAGGCCCCTTGAGATGAAAAGCAGTCAAAACCAAAAATTAGTCAAAATCTAAATGACAAAACCTTTTTGTATCAAAGACTAATCACTAATCAGAAATCAAAGTCAGAGAGAAAGCAGTAAAATCAGAAACCAGAAAAAGTTTCATAATGTTTTATCCAAAATCACGGCTATGGAATGCACCTTTGTACCAGATTTAAAGGGTCATGCTGATGATGCCGTTACATCCAAATATGTCCTTGAATCATTGCCACTGACTGTCAACCAGGAGAGTGCCTTTGAATACTATTGTGAATCATGACTCCATGTGACACAAATCCAGAAAACAAGCTATGGTTTAGACTTTAATATTTTGAATAGTATTTAAAAATGTATAAAAATATAACATTTTTAAAATAACTTTCCATATAGCAGTGCCGTGCCACTTGTGACGTCATCAATGCGCCGGTATACAGAGCACTCTAAAGTAGTCACGAGTATCTAAGATTGGACCAAATTCCGCGTACTTCTTGCTTTGAATGTTGATTGTGTTGTATTTCGGCTAGGGTTTCTCCCCGGCTGGGGATCATATCCTTGTTTTATGTAATTCTTTGTTAATGATACTTTCATTTATTATGTGCTTTGTTCTCTGAGGCTGTGCTATGTTCCATGTGTTTTGTGAGATTTCTCCCACCTGCCAATCACGATCCAGAACTGCCTTCTGCCCTATAAATCCAAAGGGTTTTCCATAGTTCCTTTTAATTTATTTTGAAAGTGCTTAGGGGTGTTTGGTGACTTCTGTGATTCTTCTGTGTTTATTCTAATTACTGGAGTTTTGATCCTGTGCTCTGTTTTTTGACTTCACTTTGGAAATACTGTTTTGGGGGTTTTGTTTGCTTTGGATTGCGTTATTGCTTCAGGCGATTCCTTTGTCTTTTCTACTCTATAGAAGTTGCTTTTGTTTCAGAGCATTTTATTAAAAATAAATCTTTTATTCTATAAAGATTTTTCAAGCCACCTTTTCTGAGTCTAGCTAGGTATTTTTGGAACTGTCAGGACTTGTGTGCTTTGGGACTCTGAGCATTCATAATTGATTACGCTGGTCAACAAGCATTTTGCTACTGGGATTCTTTCATCTGTACTTTAACAAATTTATTTGCTGACTCCAAATCTGAAGATCGTTTTCGTCCAGCACATCCCATTTTTTTCGTTATGATGTTCCAGGTCTTGGACTACTAGGGTGACTGGACAGTAAAGGCGATGTGTTTCAGCATTTAAGAAATATGTTTGGTCTTGAGAAAAGTGAAGCCAAAATTAAGGAAGGTGTTTTTGTTGGCCCTGAAATCCGTGAACTGATGCTTGACGATGAGTTCAAAAGGAACTGAAGCCAACTGAATCAGCACCCTCATTCGTGCAGGTTGTCCAGAATTTTCTTGACTGTCACAGAGCAGAGAATTATACTGAGCTTGTGGAGAATATGCTGAAAGCGTATCAGCGTATGGGAGCAGGAATGTCACTGAAGACGCATTTTTTCTCATTTCATCTCATTCTCATCTCGACTTTTTTCCACCAAATCTAAGCGATGTCAGAGATGAGCATGGGGAAAGATTTCATCAAGATACATAGGTGATAGATAGATAGATAGATAGATAGATAGATAGATAGATAGATAGATAGTTAGATAGATAGATAGATAGATAGATAGATAGATAGATAGATAGAATAGATAGATAGATAGATAGATAGATAGATAGATAGATAGATAGATAGATACTTTATTAATCCCAAGGGGAAATTCACGTACTCCAGCAGCACCTTACTGATACAAAAAACAATATTAAATTAAAGATTGATAATAATGCAGGTAAAAAACAGACAATATCTTTGTATAATGTTAATGTTTACCCCCCCTGGGTGGAATTGAAGAGTCGCATAGTTTGGGGGAGGAACGATCTTTTCAGTCTGTCAGTGAAGCAGGACATTGACAGCAGTCTGTCGCTGAAGCTGCTCCTCTGTCTGGAGATGATCCTGTTCAGTGGATGCAGTGGATTCTCCATAATTGATAGGAACCTGCTCAGCGCCCATCGCTCTGCCACGGATGTCAAACTGTCCAGCTCCATGCCAACAACAGAGCCTGCCTTCCTCAACAGTCTGTCCAGGCGTGAGGCAACCGTCTGATAGAACATTTGCAGCATCTTATTGCAGATGTTGAAGGACGCCAGCCTTCTAAGGAAGTATAACCTGCTCTGTCCTTTCTTACACAGAGCATCAGTATTGGAAAACTGATATCGGGGAAAAATTCACTCCAAGCATTATGGGTGACTACTGTTGGTTCTTGCAAAAAGAGATGGATGTGCAGTACAAGCTCAAAAGCGAGTGCCTCCAACATTTTTGGGCACGCTGACCTCACTTTTATATTGAGGTAAATTGACATAAATATGCTTTAATGTGTCTCTGGTATCGTCTTCTGGTTTGTTTTCAGAATAAGCACATCAAAAGAATTTGGGTGGGACAGAGTCCAAACTCCAGATATCATGTTGATATATTATATTGATATTCAAAAGTGTCAAAATGTCAATGATGTGTATTTCAAAAACCTGATAGCTAGCTTAATTCAGATTTCACATATGAAATGAGTGTAAAAAACTTAATAGAGAGATGCTCTGAAGTTCCCAGAAGCATCAAAAATATTTTGTTGTAGACCAGTGTTACTGGTATTTTGAGCCAAAGCTCTGCCCTTTGACTATGATTTTGGTTTACAGTTTGGCTTGATGTTTCTCTTTTGTTGATTTTAAGTTTTGACCCTTGTTTAGCCCTTGGGCGTGGCTCTTTCTCGTGATCCTCCACTCTTTAATTATGTGGAATGACTGCCCTTTTTTACATTCAGTACGGGGGAGACCAGAAGGGAGGTCTTGCTCCCAGACTGAAAATAAAGGTAGAGGTTCAGAAGATGTCTTATGCAGAACCTACATATTGAGATGCCACTGGGTTAAAGTTTAGAGATAACAAGCAGAAAGAGTTATAATACGGATGAGAAAGAAATTCTGAGGATAATGGGACCCCTTTTACTTTAAGGACTGGCCTGAATAGAAAAAGCAAGAAGAAGGAGGAACACAAAACCAGGACATAATTAATTTGAATATTCTATGTCCAGGGCCCTCATAAATATCACTGAGTGTCTTGATGCCTTGACTATACCATGTCTGAAAAGAGATGGGCTTTCCACCAATATGAAAGGTTGGATAGAAGAAGATGAAGGGTTTGGCTGTGCCAAGATGTTTCTAAACTTTTGGCTAAATTTTGAGAGTATTAATTTCACAACAGGTATGAGGTAAAGGAAGACATGTTAAACATAAGAAGGGTTGGGGTACCAGCTGGTCACCCCATTTAGGGCTTCTTAGAGGAAGTGGAATGGGGTCTCTGCTGTTCAAGCCTTGGAACAGTGCGTAAAAGGGATTACTGTGATAAGCGATAGGACCCTCTCTCTATTGGGGTTGTACTGTTATCTTTTGAAGAGCCTTGAAGCTGTCCCTTAAACACATGAGCGACACTGGATCACAAAATGAATCAGCATTAAAGCAAACCAAATGAGCTAGCAGACCAGCAGTCAGGGTTAGCCTTTAGTTTTCTGTAGTAGTAGCACCTTGTTTAAGGTTAACCCTTCAGTGCATGTTTTTCCTGTTGTGTTGGAGCAGCACTGCCAAAGGTGTGTTTTAGGCTGTTTACATCTGCACTTTTCTAAAGGCATGTTCAGCTTTATATTCTTCTACAGCAGAAGCCACTCCTTTGATATCTTGGCTGTGTGCTTAGGGTCGTTGTCCTGCTGAAAGATGAACCGTCGCCAAGTCTGAGGTCAAGAGCGCTTTGGAGCAGGTTTTCATCCAGGATGTCTCTGTACATTGCTGCAGTCATCTTTCCCTTTATCCTGACTAGTCTCCCTGTCTCTGCCGCTGAAAAACATCCCCATAGAATGATGCTGCCACCACCATGCTTCACTGTAGGGATGGTATTGGCCTGATGATGAGCGGTGCCTGGTTTCCTCCAAACGTGACGCCTGGCATTCACACCAAAGAGTTCAATCTTTGTCTCATCAGACCAGAGAATTTTCTTTCTCATGGTCTGAGAGTCCTTCAGGTGCCTTTTGGCAAACTCCAGGCGGGCTGCCATGTGCCTTTTACTAAGGAGTAGCTTCCGTCTGGCCACTCTACCATACAGGCCTGATTGGTGGATTGCTGCAGAGATAGTTGTCCTTCTGGAAGGTTCTCCTCTCTCCACTGAGGACCTCTGGAGCTCTGACAGAGTGACTATCGGGTTCTTGGTCACCTCCCTGACTAAGACCCTTCTTCCCCGATCGCTCAATTTAGATGGCCGGCCATCTCTAGGAAGAGTCCTGGTGGTTTCGAACTTCTTCCACTTACGGATGATAGAGGCCACTGTGCTCATTGGGACCTTCAAAGCAGCAGAAATTTTTCTGTAACCTTCCCCAGATTTGTGCCTTGAGACAATCCTGTCTCGGAGGTCTACAGACAATTCTTTTGACTTCATGCTTGGTTTGTGCTCTGACATGAACTGTCAACTGTGGGACCTTCTATAGACAGGTGTGTGCCTTTCCAAATCATGTCCAGTCAACTGAATTTACCACAGGTGGACTCCAATGAAGCTGCAGAAACATCTCAAGGATGATCAGGTGAAACAGGATGCACCTGAGCTCAATTTTGAGCTTCATGGCAAAGGCTGTGAATACTTATGTACATGTGCTTTCTCAATTTTTTTATTTTTAATCTATCTATCTATCTATCTATCTATCTATCTATCTATCTATCTATCTATCTATCTATCTATCTATCTATCTATCTATCTATCTATCTATCTATCTATCATCTATCTATCTATCTATCTACTATCTATCTATCTATCTATCTATCTATCTATCTAGTAAACTAGTTGATTAAATTTTAAAGTCCAGCAATTCATCAGTCAGTGTTAGCCTTGGTTATTTGGCTTTTTCATTTTTAGACCCTGTGGAAATATTAGAAAAAAGAAGCTCCACAAAAACAAAGTTTTGGGGACCATCCCCTTATATTGTCCAACAGACAAAAATAAAGCAGAAAAAACGGTTGAAATGATCAAAAGTACTGTAATGGTAGCAATTGACAAAGTACATGAAACAAAATGGCATTTATATACAGTAATGAAATGAAAACAGGAAGTGGTTGGCAGGAAATGATGTCGAATTCAGGAGCCGGAAGCGATGTCATTTTGAACGGAACCGGAAGTGAAGTCATCCATAGTGGTCGGAAGTGACGTCATGGCTGGCGCCTGAAAGGACTTATTGGCTGCCATTTTGGAACCCGGAAATGGAAGGACTTATTTTTCTTTGGTTTTCCTGTTGGGAGACTAAGAGATTTGAGTAAGTACCACGTGACAACCCCTTGTCTCGCAATGTTTCACTCACCTTTAGGCTTTTTGACTGCCTCCTAATCGCACATGTGTGACAACGTGTTCGCGTGTAATGCGTTATTAAGATAGCCCATGTCAGTCTATCTGTCTGTCTGTCTGTACACATAAAACAACTTGGTCCTGAGTGGACCAAATTTGTTGAAATGTCACACACAAACAACAGCAAGTTGTTTCTCCTTTATTAACACTAGAATTACCAAAGCCTATGAAAAAACTTGTAGATCTGTCCCACCATATAAATCGCTTCGCACCTCTCCATCAGCGTGTTTTGTCCTGTAAATGTGTCGATAAGCAGCAAGCAGCCTGCTATCATATCCCCCACTGCCACACAGTTTTCTCAGCTCAAGTCTGTTTACCTGTAGGTCAGTTGCTTAGAGTTGTATAGAGTGAGAAGTCGAGCAAAATGACACCTTTTATAAATACTATATCATTATTTGGAACACATACATTTCATGTGTGTTCCATGTCTAACACAAACTATATAAACACATCGTTAAAACAGAAACGTTTTTCATGTTTAAGTAATAATTGACAAAATGTAGACATGAATTGTATAATGTGTGAAGTCTGAAGTGCAAATATCAAATAAACACTTTCACAAAAGGTACAAATATAACAGAACAAGTGTGCTACTATTCAAGAATATAACCGCAGAAAAAGAACCTGCGTTAGGGTGCAACATTGACACACATTTGCTATGACTGCTTCAGTGGCGCAACGGTATCAGCTGTTGACTGGTAATCAAAACTTCACGGGTTCGAGTCCGTTTTGAGAAGTGAGCTGCTCTTATTCTTACTATCTTAGAATAAAAACATACATTTGATTTCAGTCTATAACAGCTGGTGTACATTTATGATACTTGTAAAGGTTAGCTTTGTTTTTTTTATTCAGTTTTATTCTCTCAATCACGTTCACGATCCCCCCCCCCCCCCAATTTGACACTGCTGTTTTCACATAAAGACGCGCTTTAACAGAGGTGAACTCAGATGATGATGACGGTTCTACATCGGAGCAAGAATGCATGTCGCACTTTTGCCGTCGCTGTACTTTGTATATGTACGCGGGAAGCTCTGCAGTCTACTTGTGACTTTATGTTGTAGGAAGTAAGTAAATAAATAAAGGTAAATAAGTAAATAACATTCGATCAGGCTCTTACATACAAAGTACAGAGACGGCAGCTTCCACCTTCTGCTATAGACTCTTCAGTATGCGAGCAACTCTCCACGCTAGTGTTTAGATCTGGACGGTGTAAGTGCCCAAAACATTAACATTTATATGTTACTTACGTAAAAGCCAGATCAAATGTTATTTACTTATTTACCTTGATTTATTTACTTACTTCCTACAGCGTAAAGTCACAAGTAGACTACAGAGATTCCTGTGTTTGATCGACACGAGCATGCTAAAAAAATATGAGTAATTCCATGAAAAGTGCCTGCTGACACTTTAGTACGCAAGCAATGGTATGAGAATGCAGTTAGACTCACTATTTATTCATCCATCCATTATCCAACCCGCTATATCCCAACTACAGGGTCATGGGGGTCTGCTGGAGCCAATCCCAGCCAACACAGGGCACAAGGCAGGAAACAAACCCCAAGCAGGGCGCCAGCCCACCGCAGTGCATGCACACACACCAAGCACACACACACTGGGGACAATTTTGGATTGCCAATGCACCTAACCTGCATGTCTTTGGACTGTGGGAGGAAACCCACACAGACA
This sequence comes from Erpetoichthys calabaricus, assembly GCF_900747795.2. NCBI lineage: Eukaryota > Metazoa > Chordata > Cladistia > Polypteriformes > Polypteridae > Erpetoichthys > Erpetoichthys calabaricus. The sequence goes on from NC_041405.2 coordinate 144,869,615, forward strand.
CGGGGAGAACATGCAAACTCCATGCAGGGATGACCAGGGAGCGAACCCGGGTCTCCTAACTGTGAGGCAGCAGCACTACCCACTGTGCCACCATGCCACCCGTACTCACTATTTACCTTACACTAAATTAACCAAACAGCCATTATCTGCATTTTATAATTATTCACTGTTTCACTAACACTATAATTTACTAAGGTGTCCAGACAACCCAGCGACAGCGCATTTACAATTTCAGGCAATGCGTACCGATAAATAAATGAAGAATATTAAAATGGCCATGTTTAAACAGACTGCCATCTAATAAAACGTTGCTTTGCCGACACAAGCATTATCACAATACCAGTAATGGTGCACTGCACATTATACACTTGACTTCTAGTTTTCATCCTCTTTCTCTGTACGTTTAACATTCGTTTGCTCAGAGGTTGATGCACTTGCTGTTTCCTAAGCAGCTCTTCTTTTCTCCACCCTAGTGGCTCACTTCTTCTCTTCTGTCATTGGCATCTTTTCGCGTTAAAACTGATTAAGTCGGTGTTTGTGTTGCAATGACTTTGTATGTTTGCCTCAATCTGCCTCAAAAATGACTTAAGATATGAAGCGGTAGAGGAAGTGATGGTGAAGGTGGTATGGATGAGAACGGCGCCCGTACACATGCGCCACACGGCCATCCTGCTGGCCGCTGCCAAGAGCTGATTCTACAATAAAATAAAATAAAAATAAAAAGAGGAATAACCTTAGGAGTCAATCATCACCACAAAGCGGATAGCAGACGTCACATAGTAGATGTGTACCAAATTTCAGGTCAATACGTCAAACGGTTTGCAAGCTACAGGCGATTTAAAATCCTGGACAGACAAACGGACAGCCATGGTAGCGTATTATATAAGAAGACATTTAGAACTTCAAGGGGCATAAAACCAACCATATGTAATATACGAATAATAACGTGGTCAAAACTGGGGAAAGCTTCACTAAGAATGTGTTAAATTTGCACAGCATCAGCATGTAAGAAGCAGACACAAACAAACAGAACTGCCATTTATTTGTTTACATTTCAAGAAATGTGTAGAATTCTTTGTGTTCATTTGTGAAGTCCTGGTTTTGCTGATGATGATGAGATAAATGAGATATTAGACAAATGAAGATGGGCTTTATGTGTGGGCATATATACTGCGATAAAAACACAGACCAGACATCATAAAAAGGTTTGGGGTAGCCACCCGTATAATATCCCTGGCTGCAAAAGGTTTTGAGATTGACAGAGATGTTCACAATACTGAGTCCAAAACAGAGCTGATTCCTTGGTAGTAAGATGGCGGCTTTAAAGGCCCATATAGGAAGTGACGTCATCAAAGGCCCCAGACACAGAAGTGACATCGTCTGCACCGGAAGTGGCCTCATCGAAGGGCCCGGGCTCAGAAGTGACGTAATTGAAGGCCCCAGACCCGGAAGTGACATCATCTGGGCTAGAAGTGACGTCATCGAAGGGCCCAGGCCCAGAAGTGACGTCATCTGAGGTACCGGAACCTGGCAGGATTTCACGGGAAAGGTCTGCAGGGAACTGAGAAAGACAGTTAGTGCACCCCGCCGCCCCCTGGTTGGATGTGGTATTACCACTACTTAAGCCCTTCAGCTGCCTCCTATTCGCACGTGTGTGACAATGCCAAACAAATGTCCTGACTGGGGATTTTGAAAATCTGGTTACCCTGTAATTTACTCTCGGAGTGTAACATACACATGCTGGTCACTCGCTGTAATAAAGTTTGCATTGCAGATCCCGTTTTATGAAAATTACAACAGCCAGACATGCTCAAGCAAAGAAGGAATTAATTACAAAAGTCTTTTTTTAGGTTAATTTTCCATCCATTATCCAACCTGCTATATCCTAACTACAGGGTCATGGGGGTCTGCTGGAGCCAATACTAGCCAACACAGGAAACAAACCCCGGGCAGGGTGCCAGCCCACCGCAGGGCACACACGCACCAGGGACAATTTAGAATCACCAATGCACCTAACCTGCATGTCTTTGGGCTGTGGGAAGAAACCCACGCAGACACGGGGAGAAACATGCAAACTCCACGCAGCGAGGACTCGGGAAGCGAACCCAGGTCTCCAAACTGCGAGGCAGCAGCGCTACCCACTGCGCCAGCATGCTGCCCTAAGTTAATTGTTAATTGCAAATTGTCACTATGTGTGAATATGACAGTGTGTGTGTGTGTTTATGTGAGTGAGAGTGGTCCTTATGATAGACTAGAACTCTGTCCAGGACTGTTTTCCACCTTTTCCCACTCCTGGAGAGATTGCCTTTGGCACCTGTAACACTGAAATGGATTGAGAAAGTTCTAGAACCGCCCTAGTGAGCTCAGTTCATGGAGGGCTACAATGCCAGCACAGCCCTCAAATGCACCTGAATGTTATACCATAGATAGATAGATAGATAGATAGATAGATAGATAGATAGATAGATAGATAGATAGATAGATAGATAGATAGATAGATAGATAGATAGATAGATAGATAGATACTTTATTAATCCCAATGGGAAATTCACATTTTCCAGCAGCAGCATACTGATACAATAAATAATATTAAGTTAAAGAATGATGATAATGCAGGTGAAAAAAAGACAATAACTTTATATAATGTTAAATGTTAATGTTTACCCTCCAGGGTGGAATTGAAGAGTCGCATAGTTTGGGGGAGGAACGATCTCCTCAGTCTGTCAGTGGAGCAGGACAGAGACAGCAGTCTGTTGCTGAAGCTGCTCCTCTGTCTGGAGATGATCCTATTAAGTGGATGCAGTGGATTCTCCATAATTGATAGGAGCCTGCTGAGCGCCCGTCGCTCTGCCACAGATGTTAAACTGTCCAGCTCCATGCCAACAATAGAGCCTGCCTTCCTCACCAGTTTGTCCAGGCGTGAGGCGTCTTTCCTCTTAATGCTGCCTCCCATACATACGTACATCTTGTAACTTTTTATAGGATCAGCACACCAAAACTAGCCTTATGCCTTCAGCGATAGTCTTCTATGGAGGTAGACTGTGTGGTGTAGCAGCCAAGGCACTGGATGTTAAATAGTAAGGTTACTGGTTTAATTCATGCCTCTGACTTGCTGTGTAACTCTTTTAGGTTAGATCAATGGTGGCAACAAGACTAAGAGAGGAAGAAACAGACATAGTGGAATAGAAAGAGATATAAACACACAGGACTGTGCAACGTGGTGTAGCATGGGAATGCTTTATAAAAATAACCCAACAAACAGCTTGTATTAATCAACAAACTTCCCTAGGAAGTTCAGTAAAGTATTACTATTAAAAAGAAGGAAAAGCAATATATGGATCATGGTGCACAGATTTCACAAGGGCTCTGAAAAATTATTTAAAAACTGACCTTTCAGGTGACCCAACATCCTTACCAGCACATCACGGGTTCAGCTTTGAAGACTGAATTGGTTTCATTTTCATTTGAGGCCTCCTCTGACCTTTTGGGCCCATTTAGGGTTTTAAGTTTTGGTGTCACCCTGAGTGAACTCTTCACTAGAAACAAATAGTGCAGGTGAGGGGGGGTAATGGAAGGGGGGAGTGTAGCGAAGCTGAGAGAGAATGCTATTGTGAAATCTGATTGGCTGTCGGGCTGAGGATATTTTATTTTAGGACCCTGTTTACTGACTTGGAGGTCTTGGGTTTGTAGCTAGCCTCTCCGTGTGTGTACTGATTCCACTGGCCAGAGATAGGAGTTAGTGGTTATTATGGGCATGTCCTTGGAGGTTGCAACTGGAGTACTGCAACGTAACGGGTATAAAAGACCTTCTGGGGCATCCTTTCACTATCTGAGCAGTGGATATAAAAAAAAAGTAAAAAATGAATATCACTTGCTAAAAATGTCTGTGCTTTGTTTGTCTCTGTATTGACAATTTGCTTACATCCTTAACTTTGCTTCTTGTTTTTCATTTTGACATTGAGGAACAGTTTTCTTTAATCTCCTGGTTTTTACCTGTTTTGAATTCACGTCCTTCTCCTGGTTACTCTGAATCCCGTCTGCCCTGCAGACATAACAGGCAGAAGCAGTATTTACATAAAAATGGAAGATGAGCTGTGGTTTTATTAATTGGCAAAGTGTGACACCAAGAAGACAATAATCTAATAATCAAGCCCTGGACATAAAATCTAATTTGTAATTGAAGGAATGCAGAGTCAAAAATTTAAAAAAAAATATGACACCTACAGTCATATGAAAAAGTTTGGGAACCCCTCTCAGCCTGCATAATAATTTACTCTAATTTCAACAAAAAAGATAACAGTGGTATGTCTTTCATTTCCATCTGAGTACTGCGGTGTTTTACGAACAAAGATTTTTAGTGAAGCAGTATTTAGTTGTATGAAATTAAATCAAATGTGAAAAACTAGCTGTGCACAAATGTGGGTCCCTTGTAATTGTGCTGATTTGAATGCCTGTCACTGCTCAATGCTGATTACTTGAAACACCAAATTGGTTGGATTAGCCTGTTAAGTCTTGAACTTCATAGACAGGTGTGTCCAGTCATGAGATATAAAGGTATTTAAGGTGATCAATTACAAGCTGTGCTTCCCTTTGACTCTCCTCTGAAGAGGGACAGCATGGGATCCTCAAAGCAACTCTCAAAAGATCTGAAAACAAAGATTGTTCAGTCTCATGGTTTAGGGGAAGGCTACAAAAAGCCATCTCAGAGGTTTAAACTGTCAGTTTCAACTGGAAGGAATGGAATCAGGAAATGGAAGGCCACAGGCACAGTTGCTGTTAAACCAGCAGGTCTGGCAGGCCAAGAAAAATACAGGAGCGGCACATGAGCAGGATTGTGAGAATGGTTACAGACAACCCACAGATCACCTCCAAACACCTGCAAGAACATCTTGCTGCAGATGGTGTATCTGTACATTGTTCTACAATTCAGCGCAATTTGCACAAAGAACATCTGTATGGCAGGGTGATGAGAAAGAAGCCCTTTCTGCACTCACACCACAAACAGAGTCGCTTGTTGTATGCAAATGCTCATTTAGACAAGCCAGATTAATTTGGGAACAAAGTGCTTTGGACTGATGAGACAAAAATGGAGTTATTTGGTCCTAACAAAAAGCGCTTTGCGGAAGAAGAACACCACATTACAAGAAAAATTCCTGCTACCTACTGTCAAATTTGGTGGAGGTTCCATCATGCTGTGGGGCTGTGTGGCTAGTTCAGGGACTGGGGTCCTTGTTAAAGTCGAGGGTCAGATGAACTTAACCCAATATCAACAAATTCTTCAGGATAATGTTCAAGCATCAGTCACAAAGTTGACGTTATGCAGGGGATGGATATTCCAACAAGACGATGACCCAAAACACAGTTCGAAATCTACAAAGACATTCATGCAGAGAGAGAAGTACAATGTTCTGGAATGGCCGTCACAGTCCCCTGACTTGTATATCATCGAAAATCTATGAGATGATTTGAAGCAGGCTGTCCATGCTCAGCAGCCATCACATTTAACTGAACTGGAGAGATTTTGTATGAAGAAGGTCAGAAATACCTCCATCCTGAATCCAGACACTCCTCAAAGGCTATAGGAGGACAGCGTCTAGAGGCTGTTATATTATAAAAGGAGGCTCAACTAAGTATTGATGTCATATCTCTGTTGGGGGGCCCAAATTTATGCACCTGTCTAATTTTGTTATGATGCATATTGCATATTTTCTGTTAATCCAATAAACTTAATGTCACTGCTGAAATACTACTGTTTCCATAAGGCACGTCATATATTAAAAGGAAGTTGATACTTTGAAAGCTCAGCCAATGATAAACAGAAATCCAAAGAATTAAGAGGGGGTCCCAAACTTTTTCATATGACTGTATCTAGAAAGTTATAGTTAATTAATAAGACTTTGTTACCAAAAGTCAGACTGAAACAATATTGAAAATGCTGTTTTCTTTATTGTATCCACAAACTTGTACACCCAGGAAGTGTATGAAGCTGATCTTTATACCTTCCTCCTACGCCACCCACTTGCAGTTGACCTTACCTAGCAACAGTATAGCAACCATCAACAGAAAGGTCCCAAAATAGCAATGCCAACATGGAGCCGCACAATAAGTCAGTTCACATTAAACATTGTTAAACATACTTTGAAAGTGAAAATCAACACTACCATTGCATTCCTTCACCTCCAAAACCACCAAAACAATCATTTTTACAGACCAAGGAATAGCTGCAAAAAATGAAAAACAAAAGCCAAATCATGACACTGTGAGAAAGTGAAATGGACAGGGTCTGAGTCCTGAGAGATTTCTTACCAGCGACAAATCCTAAGTCACTTTACCTGTCTGTGCTCCAGCTGTAAATATATATATAAATACTGTATATATAAAATCCTAAGCCTAAAAGTGCAATGATTTTGTGCAACGATTTTATGTCACGTTTATTGTCACACTTTAAATCATGCTTATTTTAAAACGTACAAATATATGTTTGGTATCATTCTTTTCAGAATTTATCAAACTTTAATGTGATGTTGTTAGATTTTCATGTTCTTATTCCGTTTTTAAATTATAAACTAAAAAATATCAAGAACTCACGTCCCGTGAAACGAGACTTAACCAAGAGTGCCAAGAGATTTAACCACAAATGGGGCCGGAAATAAAAGACAAAGAGTAGGACAGCTGCTGTACAGGCTTTTAAACATTTGAAGCACCGTGCGAGATGCAGATCACGCGGCACGGCAGCAGCAGTAAGCCAGCAGCTGATCGAGCAAAGAGGAGGTAAAAAAATAAAAATAAAACTGTATTTGTTTCCCATTGTATCACCGTTTAGCGTTCAGCCCCCCCTCTTCAAAACGCTAGCGTCAGAGATGTGAAGTGGCTGGCGCGTAGCACAGGCCGGGGGGGATTGGAGGGCGAAGCGAGCAGGGGGGAACCTCCTAGTATATATGTATGTATGTCTGTGTGTACACAGTCAGCAGCTTGTAAGTTAAGTTGATAAAAGGTAACAGCCAAATATGTTATACTCAAAAATAAAGATCAGTGCTAGAAACGGTTTCTTCAGCTGTTTGGAACTCCATGCTTTAGAGCTCTTCAGTGCTTTGGGACTCGTAGTTCATGACAACAGTTTGGTTTTGTTTAGGATCAGTCCAGCCTTCAGGGTTACCAAATTTTTTTTTTAGATTTTTCACTTTAGAAGCACATCCATCTGGGTTAGGTCTCCGTTCTTACCTGTTTTCATTTATTAATTTCCAAAGGAGCAGTCCATCAGTTAGGGTCAGCCTTCATTATACACCTGTGTAGCTTCCTATAGGAGCAGCCGAGTAAGTAAAATTGACTTTAGCTACTGTAGTCAGATGTGTAGTTTTCTAAAGTTTCTAGAGTTATCCTATGATGTGCTGCTTTGTAGCATTGCTTTGGCTCAGCTCATCTTTCTGGGTTAGCCTTGGCTGCCTTTTATTGTTAAAGTGGAGATGCTAAAGCAAACATGGTTATAGTTACATGTTCACTGTATAATTATTTTTAGCAGCAGATTAACATCAACAAATAAATATGTAACTTTCTACATTGCTCATCAGTCAGGATAAGTGACATTTCTTTTTATTATAGTTTTTATTGTAATAGCTTCTCACTCTGAAGATTTAGTGAGTTTAAGAAAGATGTGTTACGATTAGCAGCATTATTCTAGGCTGTCCGCATTTGTATTTTTGCTTATCAGGCAGATAGATAGATAGATAGATAGATAGATAGATAGATAGATAGATAGATAGATAGATAGATAGATAGATAGATAGATAGATAGATAGATAGATAGATAGATAGATAGATAGATAGATAGATAGATAGATAGATAGATAGATACTTTATTAATCCCAAGGGGAAATTCTCATACTCCAGCAGCAGCATACTGATAAAGAAAATATTAAATTAAAGAGTGATAACAATGCAGGTATACAGACAGACAGTAACTTTGTATAATGTTAACGTTTACCCCCCCGGGTGGAATTGAAGAGTCGTATAGTTTGGGGGAGGAACGATCTCCTCAGTCTGTCAGTGGAGCAGGACGGTGACAGCAGTCTGTCGCTGAAGCTGCTCCTCTGTCTGGAGATGATCCTGTTCAGTGGATGCAGTGGATTCTCCATGATTGACAGGAGTCTGCTCAGCGCCCGTCGCTCTGCCACGGATGTCAAACTGTCCAGCTCCGTGCCTACAATAGAGCCTGCCTTCCTCACCAGTTTGTCCAGGCGTGAGGCGTCCCTCTTCTTTAAGCTGCCTCCCCAGCACACCACCATGTAGAAGAGGGCGCTCGCCACAACCGTCTGGTAGAACATCTGCAGCATTTTATTGCAGATGTTGAAGGACACCAGCCTTCTAAGGAAGTATAGCCGGCTCTGTCCTCTCTTGCACAGCGCATCAGTATTGGCAGCCCAGTTCAGTTTGTCATCCAGCCGCACTCTCAGGTATTTATAGGTCTGCACCATCTGCACACAGTCACCTCTGATGATCATGAGGTCCAAGAGGGGCCTGAGCCTCCTAAAATCCACCACCAGCTCCTTGGTTTTGCTGGTGTTCAGTTGTAGGTGGTTTGAGTCGCACCATTTAACAAAGTTCTTGATGAGGTTCCTGTACTCCTCCTCCTGCCCACTCCTGATGCAGCCCACGATTGCAGTGTTGTCAGCGAACTTTTGCACGTGGCAGGACTCAGAGTTGTATTGGAAGTCCGATGTATATAGGCAGAACAGGACCGGAGAAAGTACAGTACAGTCCCCTGCGGCGCTCCTGTGTTGCTGACCACAATGTCAGACCTGCAGTTCCCAAGACGCACATACTGAGGTCTCTCTTTAAGACAGTCCACGATCCATGCTACCAGGTATGAATCTACTCCCATCTCTGTCAGCTTGACCCTAAGGAGCAGAGGTTGGATGGTGTTGAAGGCGCTAGAGAAGTCCAGAAACATAATTCTTACTGCACCACTGCCTTAATGTTAATGGTCGAGTTTGGCCTTGATTTGTCAGATTTGCAGTTTCCAATAGTTGCATCCTATAACTCAGTGTTAGCCTTTATATATTATAAGAATCTCTAATTTTGTATGAATGGAGGTCAGTATAATGGATCAGCCATTGCTCACTTCATGGTATTCAGTAGAAGCAGCCATTCAGTCAAGGTATTCCTTGTTTGTCCATAATTGTACCTTTCTTTAGCTTCAGACTAGCCTTTTTGATTTTGGCTGGTTAGATCTGTCGTTTTCAATAGGTGCCATCCTGCAATCAGGGTTAGCTTTTATTGCTTGGCTTTGTAGAGTTTATGCCAGAAACACATCACTAAGAGAAATTCCTGTTTGTTGAAATTAGTAATTTTCCATAGCTGCTTACTAGCAGACATGATCTGCCTCTGCTAGTTACATCACTAATTTTGTATGAGTGCAGCCCAGCAGGAAGGGTTAGCCGTTGTTGTTCAGATTTGTGTTTTTTTTTTTATGCTGAAAGCACATCACTATGGGATATCACTTCACTGTTCATATTACTTTTCTATAGATGCTCAACAGAAGCAGTAATTGGCCTAATGTATCTGTGGAGTCCAGGGAACAGGATAAGCCTGATGTTTGTCTGCAGAAACAGCCCTTTAGTCAGGATTATCCTTGGTTGTCCGCCTCTGTACTTTTCTTTAGCTGCAGTCTAGACATCATGGTTGATTTGGTTGGTTAGATTTGCAATTTTCAATATGAGCAGTCCTGCAATCAGGGTTATCCTTTGTTGTTTCTTGTATCAGTCAGAGGTTTGGCTTGGCCTCTTTAGAACTGTCGTTTGTTGTAGTATCAGGCTTAGTGTCGGGGTTTAGCCTCAACTTTTCTGATTTGTGGATTCGTACAACATAAACCTTGTTACCAGAGTCAAGTTCCAGAGCACTGTCTGACCAGCATTTGTGTGCCATCTCACTTTTTGAGTCCTTCTTCTCCCTCAGGCCATGAAATCCCTTGAGCTGGAGAAATGTGCACTTATTCAAGAAAAGGAGGATCTGCATAGTCATTTGGTGAAAATGGAGCAGGAAATGGAAGGTATGTGAACTCAACTCAATGTCCAGAGTGAGAGGTCTGGTATCTGTTGACATTCTATGTGTATGTGATTGTGCCTTTTATTACAACCGTCAGATAAGATCAATCAACAGGTGACGCTGGAGAAGACAAGCCTTAGCCTGGAACTGGAGGAGGAGCGGAGACGCTATCAGGGTCTGCTGAAGGAGTTTTCGCGGTTGGAGCAGCGATATGAGAACCTCAAGGAGGAGATGGCTTTTAGTGAGGTACTCCTCCAACTCTAGCTACCCCACAATTTTGGTTACCTTCAGGTGTATCATAGTCAATTGTCATATAGCACTCTTATGCACTCTTTATTTGTATCAAATTGTTTGGATTGGAATGGTCTGCTAATAGTAGCAAATGGCCAACATTCAACACGTTGCCACTCTCCCAGGTCATGACAAATAAAAACATTTTAGAAGAAAGTTTAGGCCTATTGTGAATTTCTATCACACACAGCACAAAAAAGGGAGCAGGTTTTCAACAAAAAAAAAACACTCAGAAGTCCAAGCTTGCCCTTAGTTCTGGTCTCAGCCCCCAGACGGCCTAGCCCTCACCCCAAAACCTCAAAAGGTAGGCTTTCCTGTCTTTGCAAACCCAAAGTGGGTATAAGGCTTTGAAAGTTCACAAAGTGAAGGCCAGAAAAATAGGCAAAAACCTTAAGCAAACAAGTCCTAATACAGGATCCAATTAACAGTACCTTAAGATGTGGCAGGAGTACAAACCAGTAAAACCAAAGAAACACAAGATTCGCAAATCAAATCAGGAAACACAAAGAAACAAAGATGAAGGGAGAGCTTCTGTCATATTGTCATGTGTATAGAGTACAGTGAGATTCATACTTGCATGCCCAACCAAAATGCAGGCCATTTTCTCTGTCTGGTGCCATGAGAATGAATGCAAATGTATTAAAGTTTATAGCTTAATAAAACAGAAAGCCAAATCGGCTTACCTGATGTCAATTTAAGGGAAAAGCAGTGAATTAATTTGGAAATATTTTGTTATGAACTGAGAATACCAGTGCTAAAGAGTTTCAAAAGTGCCCTGTAGAGGAGGAACCTTCAAGCCTGGCTAGTAACAAGGGCAAACACTGAATCTATTTTTTATTTTAATTTATTGATTTTATTAAAAACAAATAGCATTCCATACAAATAACTCAAGTTTAACAAAAAAAGGTTTGAAACAAATCAACCCTCACCCCTGAGAAAGAGAGCTAGGCCAGCAGAGTAGAACTTCAAACTAGTAAAAATAAGTAAATAGATACATTAAGAAGCGATTAAAGATAAATGGAGTTAATTGCTGCAATAACCCCAATACTGAAAAATCCTGGTGCCGATCTGACTAATTTCAGTAATTTTTGTCCTATTTCTAATTTACCCTTCATTTCCAAAATTCTTGAAACAATAGTAGCTATTCAACTTCATTCTCATGTATCTCAAAATAATCTGTATGTACAGTTCCAGTCTGGTTTTCACCCTCTCCACAGTACAGAAATGGCACTTATCAAAATTACTAACAACCTTTTTATGTCTGCTGACTCTGATTTAATTACTATTCTCATCCTTCTTCATCTGAGTGTGGCCTTTGACACTATTTGTCACACTACTCTTCTCAATAGATTATCTTCGATTGGCATTACCCACACTCCACTAGATTGGTTCAGATCCTATCTCTCAGGCCGCACTCAGTTTGTTTCTGCTTAAAACTTTCACATCCCAACCCACCTCTGTTACTTCAGGTGGGCTCTGTCCTGGAGCCCCTCCTTTTCATTATTTTCCTCCTTCCCCTTGGCAATATCTTTCGTAACTATAACATTAGCTTCCACTGTTACGCTGATGACACCCAGCTCTACCTCACTAGCAAACCTACTGTTTCCTTGCCACCTTCCTCACTTATTGATTGCAAAGCAGAAATCAAATCCTGGTTTTCTTCAAATTTTCTTAAATTAAACAGTGACAAAACTGAGGCTCTCCTCATTGGTACAAAATCAACATTATCCAAAACTGATCATCTTTCATTTGTTATTGATAATTCCTCTGTCTCACGTTCCCCACAGGTTAAGTGTCTGGGTGCCATCCTTGACAGTACTCTTTATCTTTTCAGTCCCACATCAATAACATCTCCCGGTCTGCATATTTCCACCTGCGTAACACGAATCGTATTCTCCCCACACCACTGCTCTCCTTGTTCATAGCCATGTCACCTCTCGTCTGGATTATTGCAATTCCCTTTTCTTTGGTCTTTCTCACAAATCTCTTTATAAGCTTCAACTGGTCCAGAATTTAGCTGCACTCATCATTACTAGAACCTCCCTCTACTCACCATATCACTCCTGTCTTGCAGCAGCTTCACTGGCTTCTAGTTAAGTTCCGCATTGATTTCAAAATTGTTCTGTTAACTTTTAAGGCTCTCCACAACCTTGCCCCTCCATATCTTTCCGATCTCCTCCATGTTGCCATTCCCTCCTGGACCCTTAGCTCCTCTTCCTCCATCCACTTAACTGACCCTTTCGTCCGTCTTACCACTATGGGGAACGGGGCGTCAGTTGTTCTGCTGCCCAGCTTTGGAACTCACTACCATCTGAGCTTAGAAATATTGACTCATTCCCACATTTCAAATCTAAACTTAAAACTCATTTGTTTAAGACTGCTATTTCTCTTTGATTACATTTGCTCTGTCTGATTTTAATTTTTGTATTTTAGTTTTGTTTATAATCTGTGTTTTATCTATTGCTCTGTGTCTTTGAGTGTTTAGAAAGGCACCTATGAATAAATAAAATGTTTTATTATTTATTATTATAAAGAATGGAGAGAATCCATTTCCTCAATTTAAATGCTTATTCCAAAATGTTATTGATGAGATCCTGCCAGGTTTTGAAAAATTTCTGCACAGATACTCTAAGTAACATCAGTTACCCACTGACTGAAAAGTGGAGAGTTAGGATTCTTCCAGTTAACAAGACAAGTTTACATGCCAATAGTGTAGTAAAGGCCATTACAGTTTGTTTGTCCTTCTCCACTTTAAGCCCCTCTGTAAGCCCACCAAACACAGCTGTTAGTGGATTAGGAGGGATTGTGACACCAAGGCTGTCTGAAAGGCATTTAAAGATTTTGGTCTAGAATGATGTTAGTTTGGTGCAGGCCCAGAACATGTGACCCAGTGAGGCTGGAACTTGATTGCAACGTTCGCAGGTTGGATTTGCTCAGGAAACATTTTGGACAGTTTTAAACTAGACAGATGTGCTCGATATATAATTTTAAGTTGAATAATTGTATGCATGGCGCATGTGGAGCGCGAGTGAATTCTCTGCATTGCTGTCTTCCACTCCTTTTCTGACATGTTGAGTGAGAGATCCTTTTCCCCTTGTCCTCTTGGATCTTTGAAAGGGAGGGACTGTAAAAAGGTTTTATATATTACGGAAATGCTGTCTGAGTCCTCAGGACTGATCAATATTTTTTCCGGCATAGAGATAGGTGGGAGGTGAGGGAAATTGGGCATGTTCTGTTTAACAAAGTTTCTGATTTGAAGCTAGTGAAAGAAATGTGGTGCTGCTTAAATTTGGAGTGTAATTGTTCATAGGATGCAAAGATATTGTCTATGTACAGATTTCTGAGTGATTTAATCCCAAATGTTTTTCAGATATTAAAAACTGTATACGTTTGAGAGGGTTGAAAAAAGATGGTTCTGTGTGAAGAAGAGACAAGAGACATGGCAAGATTTGGGGCAGCCACCCGTATAATTCAGTATCCTGGCTGCAAAAGTCAATGATTCTTTGTTGAGTCAAGTTTACAAGACAGAGTCCAAAACAGAAGTGACTTCCAGGGAAAAGGTGTGAGGCTTTATAGGAAGTTTGGGGGAAGTGATGTCGTCCTCGGGGTCGGGACCGGAAGTGATGTGTCCCGAGACGAGGCAGTGGCTCCTGGTGGGATTTCCCGGGAAAGGCTTGCAGGGAACTCAGAAAGAGCATCAGTACACCCCGCTCCCCCCTGGGCAGACGTATTATCATTCATCTCTAAGCCCTTCAGCTGCCTCCTATGCACACGTGTGTGACAGTTCTCATGCAGAGGTGCCACAGATAAAAGCTTCTCTATCTTAAAATACTTCCTACATTGGTTCCATATTCTGAGTGAGTGAAGCAGAATCTTTATATTTAAAAAAGATTTATTCTTCACAAGAAAAATCACCTGTAATACTGAGATGCTCCAAAGAGCACAAAAGGCATACAATGCCTGTTAAAAAACAAAGTCCCAATATAGTTTCTAATGAGTGGTCAAAAGGCCGCAATAAGGTAAAATACATCCACTAAATCACAAAGCGCAGTAGAAAACACAAGAAAACTCACCAACTCTCTAGTGCAATCGAATGAACCAGCAGGAACTGTGGAAGACCCTCTTGATTAATAGGGTGGAGGACAGTTCCTGGTAGTGATTAGCAGATGGGTCCACATCCTGGGGGACCACTCACAAAACACATGGAACATAACTCAGGCAGCTTGCATACAGTACAACAACAAAATTAAAAACAATGAATAATGCACATAATTAACAGAAGTAATGTTAACATAAATAAAAGAACCAAAAATTATTAAAATTGACATAAAACATAAATCTGAACCCAAGACGGGGGATTAGAGCAGATAGAACACATGGATGAATATAGGTCACCGTTAGTCAGTTGGAGGACAGTCATATCTATTATATCTATATATATTATTATCTATATATATTATATCTATTGTGAATTTCCCCTTGGGATTAATAAAGTATCTATCTATCTATCTATCTATCTATCTATCTATCTATCTATCTATCTATCTATCTATCTATCTATCTATCTATCTATCTATCTATCTATCTATCTATCTATCTATCTATCTATCTATCTATCTATCTATCTATCTATCCCTTTCTTATTCTGTTTATACATTGCTTATTATGATTCATTACACTCAAAATGACAAGAAGGTTTGTTACCTCTATTAAGACATATAAAGCAGACCCCTGGCATCCTGACCCTAAACTTTATTGGCAGGCTTTGACCTGTCCAGGCCCCAGAAATGGGAAACAGCCTTTCATTGTTCAAACATAATGGAAACTAGGGGGCTCTGCCCCCTGCTCACTTCGTTCATCCACCTGCGGGTTTGGTTTCCCGGATATACAATTTAAAGAGATTGTTATTTTAACAGGAATTGTTACATATGCATTATTTTCACTTTTACTTTAAAACTTTTTTAAAAACAATATTTGGAATTAACTTTTCTTCAAGATCGCATTGAATTTTGATTCCATGTTTGGACGTACATCGTGACAATGCAACGTATAGCTGCCCGTGAGTGAATATCGTTTCTTTCACTCTAATAAATAAAACGACTTCCTCGAATGTTTGTCCATGCTCTTTCTTCTTCGTTTGTCATTGACATGTCATCTAGAACGTAAAAAATTATTGTCCTGATAAAATTTATAAGACCTGAGAGCGCAGGAAACGTGTCTGACAAAAGCATTCACACGACTGAGGTTAGATGACCCTGGTATTGTTTGAAAATAGTTGTAAGTAGGGCGTGACTTGAAAGAGTCTCATGTTAAAAGTCTCCATCTCACGGGAAATCATACCACAATAACGTTTTTGGAACCTTTTCATTCTCGCTGGCAACACGAATTAGACGACCTACCAGTCTCTGACTTAAAGTTTAAATCCAAACAATATATTCGATCTCTATTTGCTGTTCCGTTACTTCACCGAGTAATAACCTCCGTTTGTTTGTGCTAATGCGATCTTCCCTATCCTTTTTTTGAGACTTTGGAATTTTCGTACTTCCATTATTGCTAACCTGCTCTGCATGTGTACCACTCCAACATTTTTGAATTCTTTACGATGTTCTACTTTTTCTTCTTCTCTTTGTCCTTTATTTCTGGCCCCTGGCGTAATTAAATCTGTTTCTCGTGGGATGTATAACGCTGATCACGTTGTGAAGCTGCGTGTCGATCACTTAAAAGCCTGTACAGCAGCTGTCCTTTTGCCACTTCACATCTCTCGTGTTGTGAAGTATGGGCTGATCGCACTCTAAAGAGATGCGTTCGGATCATCTGCTGACTTGCTGCTGCTGGCGAGCTGCATGTTCTGCTTGTCGCGTTGCACGTCGATCATTTAAAGGCCTGTACAGCAGTTGTCATTGTGTCTCACGGGACGTCAAAGTGTCTTCTGAGAAGATCACGTCTCGTCTCCCTTGTCTCCCTCCCAAAATTTTTTTTATAATAGACAGATATACAAAACGTATCAAAATACCCTCCAAGAGAGAGGAACCATAAAAGAAACCCTCAGGTTTGAATGACAAGTCCAAAAACAAGATCCTAATAAAAAAGAAGGCTATTGGTTTATAACAAACAATGAAGAATCTGCTTCTTAGACTCACAATATATAGACTGAGGGCGGTCCTTTAGCAGTGATGTAATGTTGGCTCCACCTCTTGGTGTCCACGAACAAAACTCAAAGAACAAAGGAGAATACATAATAATTAAATTATAATAATAATCATTACATTTATATAGCGCTTTTCTCAGTACTCAAGATTAGTAAATTAATAAACATAATACTAGTAACAAAAATGCATAAATACAGTAAACATCAGAAAAGTAATGCAGGAGATTAATAAGAGTGAAAAGTTCATAATTAGGGTTTTTTAAGTAGCCTGTGATAAGCTAACATGACAACGGAAGCCCTGATCATTGTGTTTCCCTGTATCTTTTTCCACCAGCGTGTCCTGGGACATCGTAGAACCCCATCCTCAATGAGCCTGAATCTTGACCACATTCCTGAGACCACTGGAGTTGGTAGTAGCCTACAGGAGCCAAAGCGCAAGATTAGCATGGTGAATGCATCTGAGGTGAATGACAGGCGTGATAGCAGAGTTGGATCGCTCCATTTCACCGCAATGGTACGGATTCTAATATGTGCCTACTTTCTGAGTGACTTTTAGAGGTAAAGACTCACATAGAAAATCTGCTGTATGCATTAAAGGATTCTCTCAAGGAGGCAGTGGGCCTGCAGAAGGACGAAGTGAAAGGATTAAGCGAGGAAGACTTGAGACATGCCTACGACGCGGTCTGTGTGGCCAACAGGTCAGCTGAGGCTCAGCTCTCAGTCTTTCCAGTTAGCAATTCTTTCTTGGTTCCTCTTGCTCTCACTGCCATTGTCCCAACAGGATACTAGAGGC
This sequence comes from Erpetoichthys calabaricus, assembly GCF_900747795.2. Lineage (NCBI taxonomy): Eukaryota > Metazoa > Chordata > Cladistia > Polypteriformes > Polypteridae > Erpetoichthys > Erpetoichthys calabaricus. Next base: position 144,886,888 of record NC_041405.2, read on the forward strand.
TCAGCTTGCCTCCCAACGTAGTACCTGGGACTCGGAGATAAACAGCTGGCGACTGCAAGTTCAAGTTCTTCGGGAGGAGATGGACAGGCAGAGCCAGGCCCATGCACGTCTGCTCCAGCTGCCCCCTGGTGAACAGCTTCATCGAGGGCTACAGGATCAACTTACATGGCTCACTGCAGACAACCTAGATCTGCTAGAGCAGCTGGAGAGTCAGGAGCAGGTGGCCCGTAAGCTGAGGAGGGAGCTGAACCTGTTGAGGAGTGTGCAGAGGCGTGACCTCAAACCAGGTTGGTCAAAGGAAGCGTGAGCGGTGATTTACAAAGCATATTAGGCTAACTGTATCTCCATCACTTCCCACTGCCAGGTATGGTGAAATCTGAGGGCATCATGCCTCACAAAGCTGTGGAGCTCCAAGGGCTGCTGAGCTGTCAAAAGAAGGATGAGACACAGCTGCTCAAGAACCTGGTGACAAGTGAGGCACCCACTCTCCTGAACTTTGTGATTCTGCCTATTTAAACTTTGTCACACTGGGTATACTGGGTACACCATTAAAATGTCTCTTCTTCTTCTTCTTCTTTTGGCTGCTCCCGTTAGGGGTTGCCACATCGGACCATCTTCTTCCATATCTTTCTGTCCTCTGCATCTTGTTCTGTTACACCCATCACCTGCATGTCCTCTCTCACCACATCCATAAACCTTCGCTTAGGCCTTCCTCTTTTCCTCTTCCCTGGCAGCTCTATCCTTAGCATCCTTTTCCCAATATACTCAGCATCTCTCCTCTGCACATCTCCAAACCAACACAATCTCTTCTTTCTGACTTTGTCTTCCAACCTGAGCTGACCCGCTAATGTCCTCATTTCTAATCCTATCCATCCTCATCACACCCAATGCAAATCTTAGCATCTTTAGCCACTTCCAGCTCAGTCTCCTGCTTTCTGCTCAGTGCCTCCGTCTCCAGCCCATATAACATAGCTGGTCTCACTACTGTCCTGTAGACCTTCCCTTTCACTCTTGCTGATACCCGTCTGTCACAAATCACTCCTGACACTCTTCTCCACCCATTCCACCCTGCCTGCACTCTCTTTTTCACCTCTCTTCCTCAATCCCTGCTACTCTGTACTGTTGATCCCAAGTATTTAAACTCATCCACCTTCACCAACTCTACTCCCTGCATCCTCACCATTCCACTGACCTCCCTCTCATTCACACACATGCACTCTGTCTTGTTCCTACTGACCTTCATTCCTCTCCTCTCTAGAGCATATCTCCACCTCTACAGGGTCTCCTCGACCTGCTCCCTACTCTCACTACAGATCTCAATGTCATCAGCAAACATCATAGTCCACGAGGACTCCTGTCTAATCTCGTCTGTCAACCTGTCCATCACCATTGCAAATAAGAAAGGGCTCAGAGCCGATCCCTGATGTAATCCCACCTTCGTCACTCCTACCGCGGACCTCACCACTGTCACACTTCCCTCATACATATCCTGTACAACTCTTACGTACTTCTCTGCCACTCCCGACTTCCTCATACAATACCACAGCTCCCTCTCCTCACCCTGTCATATGCTTTCTCCAGGTCCACAAAGACGCAATGCAACTTCTTCTGGCCTTCTCTAAACTTCTCCATCAACATCCTCAGAGCAAACATTGCCTCTGTGGTGCTCTTTCTTGGCATGAAACCATCCTGCTGCTCACTAATCATCACCTTCCTTCTTAACTGAGCTTCCACTGCTCTTTCCCATAACTTCATGCTGTGGCTCATGAATATTTTATCCCCCTATAGTTATTACAGTCCTGTCCATCCCCCTTATTCTTAAATATCGGTACCAGTACACTTCTTCTCCACTCCTCTCACTTTCCAACCCTTAAAATGTCTTTGAAACCCAAAAAAAGTCCAATCTTTTGGACTGTTTTACCCACCACTATGTTTGGTTCCCATCGTGAGGAGTTCTCCATGCGTTGCTAGGGGCGTATCTTCAGAGATCACAACTTTTGAGTAACAATGTGACAGAATATAAGGTCATATATGGTAAACTACTTCTAATGTGAATTGTAGATACAAAATCATTTTCCCAAATCACTCTTTATAAAAGTGTTCAGTATCTTTCTTGGTTCTGACTTTTTTGCCCTATATTTTTGACCACAGTTTTTGACGCTTGTGCTTCTGATCTTCCAGTTTTGACAGTTTTCTGATACTCATCCCTTCTCCCAGCCACTTCTCAAGTCTAGTCAGTTCACTGACATAACGCAAGAGCTTCTTCACTCCATGCCTCCAAATGCTTGTTGACCTCCTCTTTGTAATGACAACCAAATATAATCTAAATAACATAGTCTGCATCCACCAATATCATTCTGGACATGACTATTGATCTCACTTACAAAATAATAGAATTGATCTTACTGGGGTGCAATAGAGTACCTGTGTTACACAGCCACAGAAGTTAATACTTGTAAACAAGGGAGTGTAAATGAGGCTGTAGGGAGCTACAGTCATTGTTTTCCATCCCATAAAACCTTTAAAACCTCCAAAAACTCTTTATATTGAGTTTCGTGTTTACATATCGCAAAATCATCCATTAGACAAATTTTAGTGTTAGTTTTGCAAGACTGTAGGTATACTTCCATGTAGGAAAAAAGACAGAAAAAAATAATAAATGCCAGATAGAAGAGCTAGCAGTTGAGTTGGGTTGTAACATAGCCAAACCCCACCTGCAGGATCAGAAGGATCAGAATAAAAGTAACAAAAATCGAAAGCAAACATTTAAAATAACCAGGCACCAGTACCAGAAACACTAGGCAAAATTCATAGTCAACTAATACTTCTCTCTGTAATAAAAAAAATCTTGGAAGGGAGACGAGGGAGATGAGACGTGATCTTCTCGGAAGACACTTTGAACGAGACTACTTGCACGACACGCCCTACTTATAAACAAATTCTCAGAGACACTTTAACGTCCTGTGAGACGAAGAAGTGAGATAAAAGGACAGCTGCTGTACAGGCTTTTAAATAATCGTCGACAGCGCAACATGCAGATCACGCAGCATGGCACTAGCAACAACAACAACAACAACATTTATTTATATAGCACATTTTCATACAAAAAGTAGCTCAAAGTGCTTTACATAATGAAGAAAAGAAGAATAAAAGACAAATAAGAAATTAAAATAAGACAACCTTATTTAACATAAAAAGGAGTAAGGTCCGATGGCCAGGGTGGACAGAAAAAACAAAAAAAAACTCCAGAAGGCTGGAGAAAAAAATAAAATCTGCAGGGGTTCCAGGCCACGAGACCACCCAGTCCCCTTTGGGCATTCTACCTAACATAAATGAAATAGTCCTCTTTGTAGTTAGGGTTCTCACGGAGTCACTTGATGCTGATGGTTATACAGACTTCTGGCTTTTAATCCATCCATCATTGTTGGAACATCATGGTGCTTTGGGTAGATGGTGGTGGCACAAGCCACCACCAATAGGACACCGGAAAAGGAAACAGAAGAGAGAGTAGGGGTTAGTACAGATTTTGAATGAATAGTTATTATAATGAATTGGATATACAGAGTATCAGGATTAAATTACAGTGAAGTTATGAGAAGGCCATGTTAAAGTAATGTGTTTTCAGTAGTTTTTTAAAGTGCTCCACTGTATTAGCCTGGCGAATTCCTACTGGCAGGCTATTCCAGATTTTAGGTGCATAACAGCAGAAGGCCGCTTCACCACTTCTTTTAAGTTTTGCTCTTGGAATTCTAAGGAGACACTCAGTTGAGGATCTGAGGTTGCGATTTGGAATATAAGGTGTCAGACATTCCGATATATAAGACGGGGCGAGATTATTTAAAGCTTTATAAACCATAAGCAGAATTTTAAAGTCAATTCTGAATGACACAGGTAACCAGTGTAGTGACATCAAAACTGGAGAAATGTGTTCGGATTTTCTTTGCCTGGTAAGGATTCTAGCAGCTGCATTCTGCACTAATTGCAAACGATTGATGTCTTTTTTGGGTAGTCCTGAGAGGAGTGCATTACAGTAATCTAGCCGACTAAAGACAAACGCATGAACTAATTTCTCTGCATCTTTCGATGATATAAGAGGTCTAACTTTTGCTATGTTCCTTAGGTGAAAAAATGCTGTCCTAGTGATCTTATTAATATGTGATTTAAAATTCAGATTACAATCAACGGTTACTCCTAAGATTTTTACCTCCGATTTGACTTTTAATCCTAATGCATCCAGTTTATTTCTAATAGCCTCATTGTATCCATTATTGCCAATCACTAAGATTTCGGTTTTTTCTTCAGCTCCGGGGAGGGGGGATAACTCATTCACTACAGTTTTATTACTGGCAAATATCAAGAAATAAAAAAATGAATGATATGAAAATAGCAATTTCTTTAAATTGTATATCTGGATAACCAAACCTGGGGGTTGGTAAGCGAAGTGAGCAGGGGGCACAGCCCCCTAGTGCTATAATAAACCCAAAGATCACTAGAAGAAGCAAACACACTGGAAACTAGGACTGTCACAAGAACTGATACTTCAATACCAAGCCAATACCAAACTTCCAAAAACAAAATAGTACTGACTTGTTGTTACAATATCCATACTACCAACTTAAAGTCGGTACTGAGCTTATGTGCGACTGCAAGTAGACCAGCAGGTCTCCAACACTGATCCAGGAAGGCTACCGTGGCTGCAGGTTTTCATTCTAGCCCTTTTCTTAATTAGTGACCAGTTTTTGCTGCTAAGTCACTTTTTGTAACTGTAATTGACTTGCCTTTTAAGACTCATACCCCTCTATTATTATTATTTTTAATTAGCAGCCAAACAATAATGAGATATACAGTAAAATGAATTGGCTCCAGCAGACCCCCGTGACCCTGTGTAATGATATAGCGGGTTAGATAACGGATGGATGGATGAACCGACACATGACCAGCAACCAGTGTCCAGCATACAGTATCCGAATACAGAGAAAGGTGAATATCTCAGTAACGCTGATCTGCTCAGGTACACAAAACATTTTGATCGTGTTCTCAGAAAAAGGAAAATCATCAGTTTTTTGGAAGTGTTTGCTGTGGTGGAATGTGAGCACCAAAAAAGCCATGGAATTAAAGAATGAGAAGAAACTGGATGGGGTTTGAGGTCATCTGTTGGCTCTTTGCACATCTCATTTTTATTTGGCTGCCCTTTAACAAAACAAGAAGCAACTGAAGGACTGAGTCTTAAATAAAAGACAATTGAAATGAAGGGAAAAACAAGTTAATTAGCAGCAAAAAAGGGTCACTAATTAAGAATAGGGTTGGAATGAAAATCTGCAGCCACAGCAGTGCTCCAGGAATGGAGCTGGAGACCCCTGAAGTAGACAAGTTACTTCATAAAGTGTAACAATACGTGAGAAAAGTCAGTCAGTCAGTCATTGTCCAACCCGCTATATCCTAACACAGGGTCACGGGGGTCTGCTGGAGCCAATCCCAGCCAGCACAGGGTTCAAGGCAGGAACAAATCCCGGTAAGGGTGCCAGCCCACCACAGGGCACACACATCCACACACCAAGCACAATTTAGGATCGCCAATGCACCTAACCTGCATGTCTTTGGATGGTGGGAGGAAACCAGAGCCCCCGAAAGGAAACCCATGCATACATGGGGAGAACATGCAAACTCCACGCAGGGAGGACCAGGGAAGTGAACCCAGGTCTCCTTACTGTGAGGCAGCAGCGCTACCACTGTGCCACGTGAGAAAACCATTAGTAAAAACTGCATATAAAAATGGCTTGCAGTGGTGAGGGCAAAGATACAGTACCGCATCACATGCTGAAAAGAAAAGCAGCAAAAGTCAGGAGAATTCCAGTGAGTGCCAAAACAACACACACACAGGGGCTTTTGGTATTGCCTCTTTTATCACAATATGGACTTCGTTCATAAACAGATTTGTGAATACTTTGAAAGCGAAAAAACGTGACCAATCTGATGAGGTTTAATCATTCAGCTTGTAGTGTCACAAAGTTGTAAGAGGAGACAAATCAATGGCTAGATGAAGTGCCTTTTAATAAACCTTGCATGCACTTGGTGTTAACCTTAATTATATTAACATTGTTTCCTCAGCTGAGATTGCAGGTACTGTAACATGAACCTTAGTAAACTAATTTGCTTACTAAAAATATCTCTTTGGTATTGAACTCCTGTCTCCCTGCGCTCCTCCAGGTCGCCCCTCTGTAACTGTAAAGGCCTACCTTCCTGACCTCGTCCACCCTATGATTTCCAAGATCGAACATCAAATAATTTTAAGGAACTACCTCACCTACTTATCCTACTTATTACCTGCCGCTCCACACAATTCTTCAGTTCCTGCCTTCTTGGTGGTTACCACAATTTCCACACTGGATTTTGACCTCCTCCTTCTTGTGATCCCCAGTCTCCAGTTCTTTCAGGGTCATCTTACCTTCTTGTGTTTCCACAGATTTGTGTCTGGACACGATACGGGCTGAGACTCCTGGATTGCCTGCACACATCCTGTTCTTATGCATGAGACATGCTGATGCTTGTGGAGAAGAGGTTCGGGCGCAAGCTTTTTGCTTTGCTGCTGTGACTGCCATTAAAGGCACTCTTAAGGTACTCAAGGGGAGATGCTGCCTGAATGTCTGGCCACTTGTCACCTCCTCCTGAACCCCTGTGTTGTGTGTTCTTCAGAAACACCCTGACGATGTGGAGATAACAAGTTTCTGGCTCTCCAATGCCATCCTCCTGCTTAATCTTCTTCGACACTTCAGCTCCAAGGTGGTCAGTGAAGGGCTGGTAAGGTTACTGCTGGACTGTTGAGCTCCACCTGACCATTTAACTCTAACTTCTAGGCTGCCAGTGGAAACATCAATGAGGAAGGCCTCCTGAGTGGTGACTTCAGTGACCAATGCAAAGCCTTGGCCGATCTGATTATCCAAGCCTACCAGCAGCTGATCCGGATTTCAGAGAGCCGACTGCACCCCATGATTGGTGAGGGTCAGCCCAGCCCTTTGCTTTTCCACACAGGTGGATGCCAACTCACCATTCGCTCTTGTGTCTCTTTTGCAGTACCAGCCATGCTGGAATGTGAGGCCATCCCTGGTTTATTAGGCAGTTCCAAGGGTTCTGGATTCCGCAGGCGGATGTCAAGTAGCACCACAGTGGATGAGGCGTCCAGCCACAACATGGATTTGATGCTTCAGGAGCTGAGTAGCTTGCATGCCAACCTGAGTGCCTGGGCACTACCTTTAGAGATTTGTCGCCAAGCCTTCCGGCAATTCAGCTACATGATTGCAACTTTGACACTTAACAACATGCTGCTCCGGCGGGACATGTGCAGTTGGAGCAAGGGACTTCAGATCCGGTGAGTGTAACCACACTTTGACAGTCCAGCTTCTTTGCCCTTTGTTTGCTCATCTGTCCTCCATTACTTAGCAAAGGAACCTCTGCCATTTTTAAAGGTACTTTTTTCTTTCTTTTCTTATTTCTGTCTGTTTATTGCCTGTTGTGGCCCAGTTGGCCGAGGCACTGGACTTTAAACTTCAAAGCTGCAGGTTCAATCTCCACTTCCATCTCTCTTGAGCAAGTCACTTACCCCTCTTACATTGTAGTTATAAGAGCAGATGTAGGTAATTATACATTATCTCTGTAGTTGTAAAGCACCTTGGGATGGTTTTCACTATTGAAAGGCACTATACTGTATATAGTCACTGAGAAAATTATTAGGCATACCTGTACACCTTCTTATACATGCAGTTATCTAATCCACCAATCATGTGGCAGTAGTGCAATGCATCAAGTCAGGTCAGGGGATTCACTTCATGTTCATGTCAAATACATCAAACACCAGAATGGGGAAAACTGTACGGTAACTCAGATAAACACTCTGTACAACTGAGGTGAGCAGAAAAACTTCTCAGAATGCACAACACTTTGAACCTTGAGGCAAATGGGCGAGAACAGCAGAAGACCATGTCAGGTTCCACTTCTGCCAGCTAAGAACAAAACTCTTCGGCCAGGTTTATACTTCACGCGACGCATGCTGCAGTGGACGCTCCTACTACGCAAGCATTTTCCTGTTCATACTTGTGCGCGTACTTTATGTAAATCTGGAAGAATCCACCAGGTGGCATTGTGAGATGTCATCTCGATGAGAACAGGTTCAGCTTCGCTGTGTTGTGAATTGCCTGGAACACCCATTAAATTCCGATGACACCTTACCGCAATATCTCTGAAAAGGATGTTTAATGATTAAATCCATTAATCCATGGATGTGCCCATTGGGCACGAGGCTGAAACAATGCCTGGACGGGGCATCAGCTCACTGCAAGGTGAATACAAGCACTAACACCCTGGCGTTCCACACACTGTGCAAACCCAGCAGGAAAACGTAAACTCCAGGCAGAGAATACCAGCAATGTGACTCCCCACGGGACAGCAGTGCTACCACTCCGCCACCATGTCACCCCCATGTGTGTAATTATTAACAGCATTCATTATTTAAACAAAATTAACAATTTATCTGTAAAATGTAACATACATACTTTATTACTTCATGAAAGTGATATCAAGTATAAATCTAAGAATTCTAAATGTGCAGAGAGTTGGAAAATCAGAAATGTGATGTGTTCTGTGATCTATTGCTGTTTGCCGCTGCTGTCAGGTCCAGAGAAAGCCCCAGAAAAAAAAAAGATGGCACAGAAGATGGTATGTGAGACTTGTATTGTGTCCTTACGATTGGGAATATGCGACGCTTGAATATAAAAGCACCACAAATGCATCTGTATGTCGGCATTTTGCTTCACCACATAGAACCATTCATCAAACATTGAAGTGCACACATCGATCTCGTAGGATCCTCAAAGCGGCTTTGTGTCACATGTGGATAGTAAACAGAGACTCTGACGTCACATTCCAACTTTTTTAACACCCTGCGCCCCTCGACTTTTTGCTGGTACTGCAGCTCGTGTACGCGTCGCGTTAATTTCTAAGGACCTGCTTAGAGGACGTGTCAAATGAACACTGGGAACGCGCAGCAGACATGATGCGTGTGCGTATGCATTCTGAGCGTGAAGTATAAACGAGCCCTTAGGCAGCAGTGGGCAAAAACTCACCAAAACTGGACAGCTGAAAACTGAAAAAATGTAGCTTACTGTGAAGAGTCTCGATTTCTGCTGAGGCACACAGATGATAGGCTCAGAATTTGGTGCCAATGGCATGAATCCATACACCCAACCTGGCATGTGTCAATGGTCCAAGCTAGTGGTGCTGGTGGTGTACTTGTGTGAAGAATGCTTCTTAGAACATTAGAACAGATGAGAACTGGCCATTCAGCCCAATGAAGCTCGCCAGTCCTATCCACTTATTTCTTCCAAAAAAACATCAAGTCGAGTTTTGAAAGTCCACGACGTCTTACTGTCTACCACACTACTTGGTCGCTTATTCCAAGTGTCTATCATTCTTTGTGTAAGAAAAACTTCCTAATGTTTGTGCGAAATTTACCCTTAACCAGTTTCCAACTGTATCCCCGTGTTCTTGATGAACTCATTTTAAAATAACAGTCTCGATCTACTGTACTAATTCCCTTCATAATTCTAAACACTTCAATCATGTCACCTCTTAATCTTCTTTTTCTTAAACTGTAAAGGCTCAGCTCTTTTAATCTTTCCTCATAACTCATCCCCTGTAGCCCTGGACTCAGCCCTGTTGCTCTTCTCTGGACCTTGTCTAGTGCTGCTATGTCCTTTTTGTAGCCTGGAGACCCAAACTGCACACAGGACTCCAGATGAGGCCTCACCAGTGTGTTATAAAGCTTCAGCAGAACCTCCTGTGACTTGAACTCCACACATCAAGGCGCTATATAACCTGACATTCTGTTAGCCTTCTTAATGGCATCTGAACACTGTCAAGAAGTCGATAGCTTAGAGTCCACTATGACTCCTAAATCCTTCTCATAATGTGTACTCTCGATTTTCAGACCCCCCATTGTGTATTCAAACCTAACATTTTTACTTCCTATGTGTAATTCTTTACATTTACTGACATTTAATTTCATCTACCACAAATCTGCCCAAGCCTCTATGCTATCCAAGTCCTTCTGTAATGATATAACAGATTCCAAATTATCTGCTAATCCACCTATTGTAGCATCATCTGTAAACTTAACCAGCGTGTTACTTATATTCGTATCTAAATCATTTCTATTTATTAAAAATAGCAGCAGCCCCAGCACTGACTCCTGCTGGTCACCACTCTTAACTTCGGCCGATTCTGATTTGGTTCCTCACAACATCACCCTCTGTTTCCTGTGCCTGAGCCAATTCTGCACCCATCTAAAACCATCACCCTGAACTCCGACTTCTTTTAATTTGATGCCCATTCTCTCATTTGGCACCTCTCTTGGTACACTTTGGACTCATTAATACCAATCAATCACTGCTTGAATATCAGTGCCTATTGAGTTGCTGTATTAATTCATGACCACAATTTACCCATCTTCTGATTGCTACTTTTTGCATGATAATGCACCATTTCACAAAGCAAAAGTCATCCTAAACCAGATGAACATGTCAATGAGTCCAGTGTTCTTCAGTGGCCTTCCTGGTCACTGGATCTGAATCCATTAGAACCCCTCTGGGATGTGGGAGAACAGAAGATTTGCAACATGAATGTACAGCTGGGGTGGCATGGTGGCGCAGTGGGTAGCGCTGCTGCCTCGCAGTTGGGAGACCTGGGGACCTGGATTCGCTTCCCGGGTCCTCCCTGCGTGGAGTTTGCATGTTCTCCCCGTGTCCGCGTGGGTTTCCTCCGGGCGCTCCGGTTTCCTCCCACAGTCCAAAGACATGCAGGTTAGGTGGATTGGCGATTCTAAATTGGCCCTAGTGTGTGCTTGGTGTGAGGGTGTGTTTGTGTGTGTCCTGCGGTGGGCTGGCACCCTGCCCGGGATTGGTTCCTGCCTTGTGCCCTGTGTTGGCTGGGATTGGCTCCAGCAGACCCCCGTGACCCTGTGTTTGGATTCAGCGGGTTGGAAAATGGATGGATGGATGTACAGCTGACAACTCTGCAGATATTGCATGATGTAAACATGTCAACATGGACCACAATCTCAAAGGAATGTTTTCCAATATCTTGTGGAATCTGTGCCACAAAGAATTGAGGCTGTTTTGAGAGCAAAGGGAGGCTTTACTAGTATTAGTGTAGTATTCCTAAAATTAAATATTTTTCCAGGCTTTCCCTGACGTTGCCTTCATTCCGGTTTTCACATACTGTCTGTGTATCTGCCAGGTACAACATTAGTCAACTCGAGGATTGGCTTCGAGGCCGGTCACTTCATCTAGGGGGAACTTTAGAGACTCTTGAGCCTTTGATCCAGGCGGCACAGCTCCTGCAGGTCAGCAAGCGGTCAGAGAGTGATGCTGAGTCTATCGTGCAGACCTGCACGGCCTTGTCTGCTCACCAGGTATGTACCACCTAACCTGTCCTGTCTGACTCACAGCTGCTCCTAAATGCTGCTTTTATTGTCTTAACCAGTGCCTAATGGTTTCCCGTGTTCATTTTGACCCTTTTCCATGGCGGATGAGTTACTAAATTTATGCTGACTGTGTGAGTCCTCTTTTAAGTTTTGTGTGGTGGATCATCTAGGTACTACATTCTTACAGATGACAGCTGCCATAGTGATGTGATGTCTTGCTTTGCCACTTTTCCATTTTTCAGATTGTTAAGATCCTAAGTCTATACTCTCCACTCAATGACTACGAGGAGCGAGTCACCCTGAAATTCATCCACAATGTTCAGGCAAGTCTGATTTACCTTTGCATTTTACTATCAGCGCTCATCTCTTGCTCTGACAGCAGCTCTCTGTCCTGATCATGTGTTATGCTTACCAAGAGGAAGGCAAACGTTTCATAGCAGAGATGACTGGGAGACGAAAGGACAATAAACCAAGCCAAGAGACTAGTTGGTGATGGACATTTTTATGTTTCATCGAAATAGAAATGGTAACTAGTAGTCAAAGTCTAAGTCAGAAAAAGAGTTAAGGAGAATTAATTCATTAAAATTCTCCCAGACAGAATCCAGACGCCTTTCTTCTTGTTGTGAATGGCACAAATTGTGCCTTAAGCAAATTGAAATATATTTTTTATTATTTTTTTTTGTCAAAGCGAAATACAGAGTTTCTGTATTATTGGGGGATGAGTCAGACTTACCACGTTCATTACTAGATTGGTCTGCTCTACCCCTTAAGATTTAAGAAAGCATTCTTCACACAAGTACACCACCAGCACCACTAGCTTGGACCATTGACACATGCCAGGTTGGGTGTATGGATTCATGCCATTGGCACCAAATTCTGAGCCTATCATCTGTGTGCCTCAGCAGAAATCGAGATTCTTCATAGTAAGCTACATTTTTTCAGTTTTCAGCTGTCCAGTTTTGGTGAGTTTTTGCCCACTGCTGCCTAAGGGCTCGTTTATACTTCCCGCTCAGAACGCATACGCGCACGCATCATGCCTGCCGCGCATTCCCAGTGTTCATTTGACGTGTCCTCTGAGCAGGTCCTCAGAAATTAAAACGATGTGTGCGCAAGTTGCAGTACCAGCAAAAAGTTGGGGGGCGCAGTGTGCTAAAAGTCGGAATGTGACGTCAGAGTCTCTGGTTACTATCTACATGTGACAGAAAGCCGCTTTGAGGATCCTACGAGATCGATGTGTGCACTTCAGTGTCTGATATATGGTTCGATGTGGTGAAACAAAATGCCGACATACACATGCATTCGTGGTGCTTTTATATTCAAGCGTTGCATATTCCTGATCGTAATGACATGATACAAGTCTCACATACCGTCTTCTGTGCCGTCTTTTTTTTTTCTGTGGCTTCCCCCTGACCTGACAGCAAACAGCAATAGATCACCACACAGAACACATTACATGTATGATATTCCAGCTCTCTGCACATTTAGAATCCTTAGATATATACAGTGGAACCTCGGTTTGCGAGCATAATTCATTCCGGAAACGTGCTCGTAGTCCAAAGCACTCGTATATCAAAGTGAATTTCCCCATAAGAAATAATGGAAACTCAGATGATTTGTTCCACAACCCAAAACTATTCATATAAAAATGATTAATACAAAATATAAAGTAAAAATACATAAAACAAATTAACTTGCACTTTACCTTTGAAAAGAATCATGGCTGGTGTGAGTGAGTTTCTAAACTCTTGTGGGATTCCACCCAATGGGACGACACGCGGAAGAGCGTCCCAAAGCAATCACAGTCTCCCAGCACTGTAGCAAATCTGAAAATATCGCGGACATGCTATAAGCGCCTGCCATCGATGGGTGATATAAGGAACAAGGATCATTATAAATGTGCAGGGCCTTGCCTGACTGCTGTGTCTGTGTATAAATAACCGCGCTGTTGCTGTTTCAAGCTGAATTAAGCTTGTGTTGCTAAAGTACTGAGACTCAGCTTCGTGTTTTAGGTTGCAAGACGGGGACTCGCATGTCACAGCACACACGCGCGCGCTCGTGTGTGTGTGTGTGTGCTCGCGCATTTTAGGTTGCAAGACGGGGACTCGCATCTCACAGCACACACGCGAGCTTGCGCGTGCACACACACACGCGCGCACACAGTCACAATGCAAATGCTGTAGTAAACACTATACGCTCGTACGGATGTTGACTATATGAGTGAGGCACGCCGACTCAGACGGAGAATAGGAGACAATTGCCCACAATCCCGCAGTGAGAGAGAGAGAAGAACTATTGGCTCAGTTGTGATCACATGACGCTCAGCAGACAAACTACTCGTACTGCAAGACCTCACTCGTTTATCAAGTGAAAATTTATTAAAAATTTTTGCTCGTCTTGCAAAACACTCGTAAACCAAGTTACTCGCAAACCGAGGTTCCACTGTACTTGATATCACTTTCATGATGAAATGCATTAAAGTATGTATGTTACATTTTACAGATAAATCATTAATTTCGTTTAAATAAAGAAATACTGTTAATATGGGGGTGACACGGTGGCAGAGCGGTAGCACTGTTGTCTCACAGGGAGTCACGTCGCTGGTATTCTCTGCTTGGAGTTTACGTTTTCCTGCTGGGTTTCCACACTGTGCTCTGGTTTACTTCCAATGATATGCAGATTTGGTGACACTAAAATGACGCCAGTGTATGTTTCTGCTTGTACTCACCTTGCAATGAGCTGTTGCCCCGTCCAGGGATTGTTTCAGCCTCGTGCCCAATGCTTGCTGGAATGGGCACATCCCTGGATTGATGGATTTAATCATTAAACATTCTTTTCAGATATATTGTGGTAAGGTGTCATCGGAATTTAATTGGTGTTCCAGGCAATTCACAACACAGAGAAGCCGAACCTGTTCGTACCGTGATAATATCTCGCACTGTCACCTGGTGGATTCTTCCAGATTTACGTAAAGTATGTGCGCAAGTATAAGCAGTAAAATGTTTGCGTAGCAGGAATGTCCACTGGAGCATACGTTGCGCCGCGTGAAGTATAAACCTGGCCTAAGGCTTTGAAAGTTCACAAAGTGAAGGCCAGAAAAATAGACAAAAACCTTAAGCAAACAAGTCCAAATACAGGATCCAATTAACAGTACCTTAAGATGTGGCAGGAATACAAACCAGTAAAACCAAAGAAACACAAGATTCGCAAATCAAATCAGGAAACTCAAAGAAACAAAGATGAAGGGAGAGCGTCTGTCATATTGTCATGTGTATAGAGTACAGTGATATTCTTACTTGCATGTTCAACCAAAATGCAGGCCATTTTCACTGTCTGGTGTCAAGAGAATGAATGAGGATGTATTAAAGTTTATAGCTTAATAAAACAGAAAGCCAAATCGGCTTACCTGATGTCAATTTAAGGGAAAAGCAGTGAATTAATTTGGAAAGATTTTGTTATGAACTGAGAGTACCAGTGCTAAAGAGTTCCAAAAGTGCCCTGTAGAGGGGGAACCTTCAAGCCTGGCTAGTAAAAAGGGCAAACACTGAATCCATCCATTTTCCAACCCACTGAATCCGAACACAGGGGTCTGCTGGAGCCAATCCCAGCCAACACAGGGCAGAAACCAATCCTGGGCAGGGTGTCAACCCACCAGGCCCAATTTAGAATCGCCAATCCACCTAACCTGCATGTCTTTGGACTGTGGGAGGAAACCGGAGCGCCCGGAGGAAACCCACGCAGACACGGGGAGAATATGCAAATTCCTCGCAGGGGGGACCCGGGAAGTGAACCCAGGTCCCCAGATCTCCCAACTGCAAGGCAGCCGCGCTACCCACTGCGCCACCATGCCGCCCAACACTGAATCTATTTTTTTTATTTTATTTTATTTAAAACAAATAGCATTCCATACAAATGACTCAAGTTTAATAAAAAAAGGTTTGAAACAAATCAACCCTCACCCCTGAGAAAGAGAGCTAGGCCAGCAGAGTAGTAAAAATAAGTAAATAGATAAATTAATAAATGAATAAAGATGAATGGAGTAAAAGAGGGGAGAGAACCTGCTTCCTCAATTTAAATGCTTATTCTAAAATGTTATAGATAAGATCCTGCCAGGTTTTGAAAACGTTTTGCACAGATCCTCTAAGTGCGAGTTTGATTTTTTCCAATTTCAAATAGTATATCACATGAGGTACCCACTGACTTAGAAGAGGAGAGTTAGGATTCTTCCAATTGAGCAAGATAAGTCTATGTGCCAATAGTGAAGTAAAGGCAATTACAGTTTGTCCTTCTCCACTTTAAGCCCCTCTGTAAGCCCACCAAACACAGCTGTTAGTGGATTAGGAGGGATTGTGACACCAAGGCTGTCTGATAGCAGGAGCGTCCGCTGGAGCATACCTTGTGTCGCGTGAAGTATAAACCTGGTCTAACACACACACAAACAGATCCTATTCACATAAGCAGAGTACGAGTTATTTCTACACTGCTTCTCTGCACTTCTTTACTTCAATGCTCTCCACATATGATCCCATCTACATAAGTACCATGTGAGTGATTTGCTACACTGCCAATCACTCCCTAGTACTCCACATTGTGACTCACTATCCATGACATTAACAATGGATGACTCCTGAACATGTCACCTTACATATATATAATTGATTAAATGTACTAGTGATGGATGGCTCTGCCCAAAAGCTTATCTGTATAATCACTTATTGCCTCTGTTCTTTTTACCATTAAGTTAGAAACTTGCCTGACCATTTTAAATTAAAAGCACATTCAATTCATTGGATAATAAAACAGATGCATTAAAGTTATAAATTACCGGTACAATACAGAAAAAATGTACAAATGTATGTGGGTCATATATTATTTGTCCAAAACAGAGGATGCTTTCAACGTAAATTGCTTCTATACATTATTTAGTTAAACTGCCTTAATGGTTCTGTAAATTAGTTCCTTTATATTCATCATGGTTCATTTCAAAACTAATATAAGCAGTCTGCAGGTTCAAAAAATGATTATTTTATTCTCCAGGACAGTTTTGCTATGCACTCAGCTTCGTTTGAATCATTTTGTGCGTTGTTTTACTGAGTATAATGACCTTACCTCAAAACGTCTGTCTTCCTTACCTGAAATATCTCAGAACATTTTCCTTTTTTCGTCTGGAATTTCTGACATTGGCAGCAATTCAATGGCCTGCTTGCAGATCTCTTACTCTGGAAACAGCTGTTTCAGGTCACTAAATCTTCATCTCATGAAACAGCTCTATTCTGTGCTTATCATGTCACCAGTGAGTGGCAGTCTGCTGCATGAAAGTCAGACCTGCAAGTAAAAGTCTCTCTGTACATCTGACAATACTCTTACTGCTACTACCACTACTGCTACTTCTTCTATCCATCCATCCATCCTCTTCTGCTTATCCAAGATCGGGTCGCAGGGGCAGCAGCTTGAGCAGAGATGCCCAGACTTCCCTCTCCCTGGCCACTTCTACTAGCTCTTCAGGGGGAATTCCGAAGCGTTCCCAGGCCAGCCGAGAAACATAGTCCCTCCAGCGTGTCCTGGGTCTTCTCCGGTTAGACGTGCCCAGAACACCACACCAGGGAGGCGTCCAGGAGGCGGAGTGGTGGCACTGAGGCTAGGGATCTGCACTGGCAATCGGAAGGTTGCCGGTTTGAATCCCGTAAATGCCAATAGGGACTCTTCTCTGTTGGGCCCTAGAGCAAGGCCCGTAACCTGCAATTGCTGAGCGCTTTGAGTAGTGAGAAAAGTGCTATATAAATGCAAAGAATTATTATTATCCTGATCAGATGCCCGAGCCACCTCATCTGACTCCTCTCGATGCGGAGGAGCAGCGGCTCTACTCTGAGCCCCTCCCGGATGACTGAGCTTCTCACCCTATCTTTAAGGGAAAGCCCAGACACCCTGCGGAGGAAACTCATTTCAGCCGCTTGTATTTGCGATCTCGTTCTTTCGGTCACTACCCATATCTCATGACCATAGGTGAGGGTATAAACATAGATCGACCGGTAAATTGAGAGCTTTGCCTTACGGCTCAGCTCCTTTTCACCACGACAGACCGATGCAGAGCCTGCATCACTGCGGACGCCGCACCGATCCGCCTGTCGATCTCACGCTCCATTCTTCCCTCACTCGTGAACAAGACCCCGAGATACTTGAACTCCTCCACTTGGGACAGGATTTCGCTCCCAACCCTGAGAGGGCACTCCACCCTTTTCCGGCTGAGGACCATGGTCTCGGATTTGGAGGTGCTGATTTCCATCCCAGCCGCTTCACACTCGGCTGCGAACCGATCCAGAGAGAGCTGAAGATCACGGCCTGATGAAGCAAACAGGACAACATCATCTGCAAAAAGCAGTGACCCAATCCTGAGTCCACCAAACCGGACCCCCTCAACACCCTGGCTGCGCCTAGAAATTCTATCCATAAAAGTTATGAACAGAATCGGTGACAAAGGGCAGCCCTGGTGAAGTCCAACTCTCACCGGAAACGGGTTCGACTTACTGCCGGCAATGCGGACCAAGCTCTGACACCGGTTGTACAGGACCGAACAGCCCTTATTACTTCTTCTACTACTTTGCAATTCCATGATTTTAGCTCTGGCAATAGACTTCTTTTTACTGCAACTCTTTGGTCTTAGTCTAGGTTTTATACTCCGGAACATCCTGGTGGTTGTTGCACAATAATCTCTAAATCATGAAGAATCTCTATGTGCAGGTCTCCAGCCAGCTTTTGACTAATCAGATAACTTTGATATCAAGCCTCAAGCCTGAAGCTATTCTTAACTATTTGTGAAAAGACTGGCTTGTCCATTAACTCCAGTACCAAATGGTTTCCATATTTGCTTTCTGTTCATCATTTTTCCTAAAGGATTGCTTAGACTCCTTGCCAATATGGTCTGTGACTTTTCTATAACCTTATGATTGATCTCTTATTTTGAAATAATTGTAAATAAAACACTTTGGTAGATCTCTCTGTTTTTTATATGTTAACTTTTAACTCATGAGGCAGTTCCTTAGTATTTTTGTTTGCAGATCTATGGGTCTGGCAGCAACTCTCTGGCCTATGTGGGCCTCTTGATTGTGCAGAAGATCTGTGTGTTGATCTCTTGATCTTGAAGCATCTGTTTGATCATTCTGCAGATTTCTTACTCTGACAGCTGTTCTCTACCCTAAGCGCAGATCTCTTGCTCTGCAAGCATCTCTTTGGCCTGCCTATGTGTGGACTTGTTTTACACTTGCAGCAGGTCAAAGTCTGTATACAGCTGGTCTGGTTCAGCTTAATTAATGAGGTTGCCCTCTCCTGTCTATTTCAGAGTTTGTTGAAGAATCGTTCAGAAGGGGAGTCCCGGCAGCACCTTCTGATGGATGTGAAGCACACCTTCCCAGTGACTTTCCCTTATTTCCCACCCTCCCATGTCCGCTCAGAAAATCTTCACATACCAGAAAACTTAAAGTTGTCTTTTCTTCAGCGTGTGTGACATGCTGGGCTCTGATGTCCACCTTAGTGCCCAATGGTTTACCAGCTGTTGTTTTCACTTGAACACTTTTTGTCAAAAAGTCCACTGCCAAACCAAACAACTCATTTTTCTAATTCTTAGTAAATAAAAGGTAAGCTGAATAATGAGAACTGCAGTGTCACAATAGTGATGGCCACCATCATCCTCACTCTAAAAAGCTGCAACATGGAAGCACACTAGGATTATGATGACACCCAGACTACTTCCTTCTTTCATCAATGTTTGGCCAGATGTGGAACGTTGCCAGTTGTAGCATGTTTGGTCATTGTCCATGTAACTTAAGTTGATGTCACATTACTTGACTGCTAGTCAGAGGTGACGTGAAACTTGATGAGTGTAATTGCTGATCTTGTCTCTTCATGATGTTAGATTACACAACTAGAAATAGCAGGGTATGCCAAATTGAGATACATTGGAAATGTGAAACTTTGCTAGAAAGTCATCTAAACTCACCCCTTTTCCTAATGGCCAATACCATGCTGCCTGATGAAGCCAGTGGCCATTCCATAGGTAGGTTTGGCTGCAATCTCAGCCCCCTTTTTTCCATTCAGCATCAGACAAATGAGCTTCTCTTCGGTTTTCTAAGTCCAAAGTAGCTGCATTATATGGTTTTTGCTTCTAGCTGAGAGCACATCTCTTGTCAAACCTGTTTAATTTTACTGGGATGAGTTGTAGATTTATTGGAATGAGTCAGACAAAATGAATGGTGGTCACAGGAGCGTGCTGCAACTAAGAATCACTGGAAAAGCTGTGTAATATGACTTGGCCTTTAGCCTTTGGCACCACACCAGAATTTCTAGCTATTTAAAAATCTGGAAATGACCAAACAAGTGAAATTATGGTGTACTCACTATAAATGGACAAATGGCTACTGGAAAATTTGTGTAGGACTCATAGATAGATAGATAGATAGATAGATAGATAGATAGATAGATAGATAGATAGATAGATAGATAGATAGATAGATAGATAGATACTTTATTAATCCCAAGGGGAAATTCATAAATTCATAATTCATAGGCTCATTTTAATATAAGGCGTGGCTGGAGGTGGAGTGTAAGGTGGTCATCTGTGGTTTTTGCCATCTTTGCTGTATGGCAGGAATACAGCAGGATGAAGTTTGCAATTCTCCCTTTGTTCTCTTAATTACTTCATGTTTCCTTCCATTTCCTTGTGCTTTGAGTGTTTTGTGACTGTAAATTGGCAGTCTGTTTATGTGCTTGAGAGTGCTCTTTGATGGACTGATTCTACATCTGGCGTAGGTTTCTGCTTTGCATCAGTGCTGTTGGCATAGCCTCGGGGAACTGTCACCTTGAACAGAATTAATGAATTGAAATATAACAAAAATCAGTATACAAACTGGAAAATACACCATCATCCTCTGATTATCCACCATTCAGCTGCCTATTTTTATTCGGCTTCAATTTCCACTTATTTGGCTTACACTCTTAATGATGGATCTTTAATGGTACTGTATGGGGTTGTGTGGTTCCTTGTTAAACCATAGCTTAGCAAAGAACCACATCATTCTGGGAGTTGGGGTTAGAATTCTCTGCATATGACACTGGTTCTGTGGGCTCTGAAAAGGGTCCTAAGATGTGGACAAAACAAAATGCCAAGGAGTCTATCTAGCATGATATGAAATGATGAAGAAGACCTGAACCCAGTCTGTGTTATTGTATGTAGCCTCAGGAATCCACTGGTATTTGAACAATCTTGACAAAATAACTTCAACTTGAAAAATACCAAATGTATCCTTTAAACCACAGGTGTCGAACTCCAGTCCTGGAGGGCCACAGTGGCTGCAGGTTTTCATTCTAACTTTCTTCTTCATTTGTTTTTTCTGCTAATTAACTTCTTTTGCCTTAGTTTTAATTAACTTGACTCAGGTCCCTTAGTCGTCTCTTTTTCCTTAATTAGCAGCCAAACAATAATGAGACACAAAACGAGGCGCCACATGACCAGCTCCCCTGTGCCCATCACACAGTATCTGAAAATAAAGAAAGGTGAAGGTCTCAGTAAGGTTGATCTCTCAGGTCACGAAAACATTGTGACGGTGTTCTTAGAAAAAAAACAGAAAAATCAACAATTTTGGAAATGTCTCCTGTGGCAGAATGAGAGCAGCAACAAGCCATGGAATTAAATAACGGGTTTAATTAACAGCAAGAATCAGCTTCTCATTAAGAAAGTGATCGGAGTTTGAAATCCCAGTTTAGCTGGTCATCTGTCGGCTCGTTTCACATCTCATTTCTGTTTGGCTGTCATTTAATGAAGAAAGGAATACATTCAGAGGACTGAAACCTTAAAAGCAAGACTACTAAAATGAAGGGAAAATGAGTTAATTAGCAGTGAAAACCGATCACTGATTAGGAAAAGGGTTAGAATGAAAACGTGTAGCCACTGCGGCCCTCCAGGCCTGGAG
This sequence comes from Erpetoichthys calabaricus, assembly GCF_900747795.2. Taxonomy (NCBI): domain Eukaryota; kingdom Metazoa; phylum Chordata; class Cladistia; order Polypteriformes; family Polypteridae; genus Erpetoichthys; species Erpetoichthys calabaricus. The sequence continues at coordinate 144,908,320 of NC_041405.2, forward strand.
TTTGACACCCCTGCTTTAAACCAGTAATTCCCAGCCTCGGTCCTGGGGACCCCCTGTGGCTGGAGGTTTTTATTCCAAGCAGCTTCTGTTTTTAATTGGACTCCTGGGCTAATTAAGTGATGTGTTATTTCCCAAGTTCTGTGTTTTGGGAACACTATAGAATTTAGAAAACTAAGTCTGGTAAAATATATATATATATATATATATATATATTTATATATATATATATATATATATATATATATATATATATATATATATATATATATATATATATATACTGTATACAGTGATGTGAAAAACTATTTGCCCCCTTCCTGATTTCTTATTCTTTTGCATGTTTGTCACACAAAATGTGTCTGATCATCAAACACATTTAACCATTAGTCAAATATAACACAAGTAAACACAAAATGCAGTTTTTCAATGATGGTGTTTATTATTTAGGGAGAAATAATAAACATAAGAAATGTGTGAAATGTGTGAAAATGTGTGAAAAAGTAATTGCCCCCTTGTTAAAAAATAACCTAACTGTGGTGTATCACACCTGAGTTCAATTTCCGTAGCCACCCCCAGGCCTGATTACTGCCACACCTGTTTCAATCAAGAAATCACTTAAATAGGAGCTGCCTGACACAGAGAAGTAGACCAAAAGCACCTCAAAAGCTAGACATCATGCCAAGATCCAAAGAAATTCAGGAACAAATGAGAACAGAAGTAATTGAGATCTATCAGTCTGGTAAAGGTTATAAAGCCATTTCTAAAGCTTTGGGACTCCAGCGAACCACAGTGAGAGCCATTATCCACAAATGGCAAAAACATGGAACAGTGGTGAACCTTCCCAGGAGTGGCCGGCCGACCAAAATTACCCCAAGAGCGCAGAGACGACTCATCCGAGAGGTCACAAAAGACCCCAGGACAATGCCTAAAGAACTGCAGGCCTCACTTGCCTCAATTAAGGTCAGTGTTCACAACTCCACCATAGGAAGAGACTGGGCAAAAACGGCCTGCATGGCAGATTTCCAAGACGCAAACCACTGTTAAGCAAAAAGAACATTAGGGCTCGTCTCAGTTTTGCTAAGAAACATCTCAATGATTGCCAAGACTTTTGGGAAAATACCTTGTGGACTGATGAGTCAAAAGTTGAACTTTTTGGAAGGCAAATGTCCCGTTACATCTGGCGTAAAAGGAACACAGCATTTCAGAAAAAGAACATCATACCAACAGTAAAATATGGTGGTGGTAGTGTGATGGTCTGGGGTTGTTTTGCTGCTTCAGGACCTGGAAGGCTTGCTGTGATAGATGGAACCATGAATTCTACTGTCTACCAAAAAATCCTGAAGGAGAATGTCCGGCCATCTGTTCGTCAACTCAAGCTGAAGCGATCTTGGGTGCTGCAACAGGACAATGACCCAAAACACACCAGCAAATCCACCTCTGAATGGCTGAAGAAAAACAAAATGAAGACTTTGGAGTGGCCTAGTCAAAGTCCTGACCTGAATCCAATTGAGATGCTATGGCATGACCTTAAAAAGGCGGTTCATGCTAGAAAACCCTCAAATAAAGCTGAATTACAACAATTTTGCAAAGATGAGTGGGCCAAAATTCCTCCAGAGCGCTGTAAAAGACTCATTGCAAGTTATCGCAAACGCTTGATTGCAGTTATTGCTGCTAAGGGTGGCCCAACCAGTTATTAGGTTCAGGGGGCAATTACTTTTTCACACAGGGCCATGTAGGTTTGGATTTTTTTTTCTCCCTAAATAATAAAAACCACCATTTACAAACTGCATTTTGTGTTTACTTGTGTTATATTTGACTAATGGTTAAATGTGTTTGATGATCAGAAACATTTTGTGTGACAAACATGCAAAAGAATAAGAAATCAGGAAGGGGGCAAATAGTTTTTCACACCACTGTATATATATATATATATATATATATACTATATATATATATATATATATATATATATATATATAAATGTACCAAGCAGTTATATGGGAATAATGTATTTTTTTCTTTTTAACAATATTTTCATCTTCATTTTCATTCTACTTTTCTAGGTGTTCTAATTGTTTAATTAATCCATAATTTATTAATTAGTGGGTCTGATGCTAAAGTAGTTGAAGCCTTTGATTATTCAGTGTTGTTTCCTAACGTGTCTGCTCTGCTTATTTTTAATTGTCATTAATAAGATACAGTCAGTCAGTCAGTCATCGTCCATACCCGCTATATCCTAACACAGGGTCATGGGGGTCTGCTGGAGCCAATCCCATCCAACACAAGGCGCAAGGCAGGAACAAATCCTAGGCAGGGCGCCAGCCCACCACAGGGCACACACACACACACACACACACACCAAGCACACACTAGGGACAATTTAGGATTGCCAATGCACCTAACATGCATGTCTTTGGACTGTGGGAGCAAACCGGAGCACCCCGGAGGAAACCCACGCAGACACGAGGAGAACATGCAAACTCCACGCAGGGAGGACCCAGGAAGCAAACCCGGGTCTCCTTACTGCGAGGCAGCAGTACTACCACTGTGCTGCCCTTAATAAGATACAACGAAGGGGAAAAATGGCACAGAGAAAGGTTTAAATATGAAAATCATCAAAAGAGAGTTAAGCATTTAAATCTATAGCAAAATTAGAAATATTTCTAAATGTCTTATAAATATAAAAATCATACTGAATAAGAGAAAAAATACCAGCTAATTAAATGAGATCAGCGTGATCAGGTGTTGTCACTGATTAGGAATCTGGTTGGAACAAAAACCTGCAGCCACAGGGGGTCCCCAAGGACCAAGTTTGGGAAACACTGCTTTAAGCTGATGTGCAGACATTGAAGATGTGAGACCAACAGTGTACCTGGAGAAAGAGCCCATACAGACATGGAGAGAACATGCAAACCCTGCACTGACAGCAGGAAGATGTGGAGTTGAAACCAAAGCTATATTTGGAGCTATATTAAGTGGTTCTAAACTGTGCCCCCCTTACTGTCTCTGAGGATATGTATGAAAAAATAAAATCTATATAGTTTACATACAGTCATAAGAAAAAGTTTGGGATACCCTCTTAATTCTTTGGATTTCTGTTTATCATTGGCTGAGCTTTCAAAGTATCAACTTCCTTTTAATATCTGACATGCCTTATGGAAACAGTAGTATTTCAGCAGTGGCATTAAGTTTATTGGATTAACAGAAAATATGTAATATGCATCATAACAAAATTAGACAGGTGCATAAATTTGGGCACCCCAACAGAGATATGACATCAATACTTAGTTGAGCCTCCTTTTGCCAATTTAACAGCCTCTAGAAGCTGTCCTCCTATAGCCTTTGATGACTGTCTGGATTCTGGATGGAGGTATTTTTGACCTTCTTCATACAAAATCTCTCCAGTTCAGTTCAATTTGATGGCTGCTGAGCATGGACAGCCTGCTTCAAGTCATCCCATAGATTTTTGATGATATTCAAGTCAGGGACTGTGACAGCCATTCCAGAACATTGTACTTCTCCCTCTGCATGAATGCCTCTGTAGATTTCAAACTGTGTTTTGGGTCATTGTCTTGTTGGAATATCCAACCCCTACGTAACTTCAACTTTGTGTCTGATACTTGAACATTATCCTGAAGAATTTGTTGATATTGGGTTGAATTCATCCAACCCTCGACTTTAACAAGGGCCCCAGTCCCTGAACTAGCCACACAGCCCTACAGCATGATGGAACCTCCACCATATTTGACAGTAGGTAGCAGGTGTTTGTCTTGGAATGCGGTGTTCTTCTTCCGCTATACAAAGCGCATTTTGTTATGACCAAATAACTCCATTTTTGTCTCATCAGTCCAAAGCACTTTGTTCCAAAATGAATCTGGCTTGTCTAAATGAGCATTTGCATACAACAAGCGACTCTGTTTGTGGCGTGAGTGCAGAAAGGGCTTCTTTCTCATCACCCTGCCATACAGATGTTCTTTGTGCAAATTGTGCTGAATTGTAGAACGATGTACAGATACACCATCTGGAGCAAGATGTTCTTGCAGGTCTTTGGAGGTGATCTGTGGGTTGTCTGTAACCATTCTCACAATCCTGCTCATATGCCGCTCCTGTATTTTTCTTGGCCTGCCAGACCTGCTGGGTTTAACAGCAACTGTGCCTGTGGCCTTCCATTTCCTGATTCCATTCCTTCCAGTTGAAACTGACAGTTTAAACCTCTGAGATAGCTTTTTGTAGCCTTCACCAAAACCATGAGACTCAACAATCTTTGTTTTCAGATATTCTGAGAGTTGCTTTGAGGATCCCATGCTGTTACTCTTCAGAGGAGAGTCAAAGGGAAGCACAACTTGTAATCGACCACCTTAAATATCTTTATATCTCATGATTGGACACACCAGTCTATGAAGTTCAAGGCTTAACGAGATCATCCAACCAATTTGGTGTTGCAAGTAATCAGCATTGAGCAGTGACAGGCATTGAAATCAGCAAAATTACAAGGAGACCCACATTTTTGCACAGCCAGTTTCTCACATTTGATTTAATTTCATACAACTAAATACTGCTTCACTAAAAATCTTTGTTCGGAAAACACTGCAGTACTCAGATGTTCCTAGGAAGTGAAAGACATACCACTGTTATCTTTTTTGTTGAAAGTAGAGTCAATTGTTATGCAGGCTAAGAGGGGTTCCCAATTTTTTTTCATATGACTGTAACTTGTAAGAGGAACTGAGGAACAGGATTAATTTACATTTAAGTTCTTGCAGTGAATAATGGCTGTTAGTTTTAGCTACGTTTGGTATCAGGATTTTGAGTAAGGTGAAGTGAGACAAGTTTATGTAATTTAATCATGTTAGAGTTGTACACATGTTAGCTGTCAAGAAGGTTATGGACAGGTAGGTAAATTGTCTAATTTTTTAAAAAATACAATGAAAATATAAAGTGTTCTCCCCCATGAAACAGTTTTTATTTAATTGTGTTACAATAAGGGAATATTAATTAATTTCAATCTAACTGTAAATTAAATTCAACAGATCCTTCTGTTTCCACATAACATCCTCAGGTTCACCTTGACATGGTGGTAGGGCTTGTGAACATTAGGGATGCTCAGAGCTATGCTGGCTGGAGCCTGATGCTTCTTTTAGCATCTCCCTTGATAAACAGGTTTGAGCTAAAAGGTCAGACAAAGAACAGTTCATAATGATCCTCATGATGGTGTAAATTAAAGAACAGTGTGCCCTGTTGGGTAGGGTTAACAGGACCCACTCCTGTAGCCATGCCTTGGGGTGGCATTCACTGGTGAACAACTGGTGGTTGGTTAACCCACATAACCCAGCCGGGCTCAGCCTAAAACAGCAATATGGAACTGTCTTGTGGGCTCACAACCTGCAAGACCAAGGGTGAGGGTTGGATGGCGGTGCCAGTTATGTGGCAGGCATGGATGGGGAAGAGCCAGAGTCTGTTTCCGACAGGATTAGATGCAAGGCAGGATCTAACTCTAGATGAGACACCAGTCTATCAAAGAGCCTGCTTGCACACACACTCTTGTACACATGGGGTCAGAAACACCAGTAAACTTGAGGGATGTGTCTTTTGAGGATGTGGGTGAAAAAATAGAGGAGCCCAATATAAGCCCAATAGAGCCACAAAAAGAACTTGCAGAGTCCATACGGTCAACAATCAGATGTAGGATTTGTAAATGGAATACAGGTTTTCAAGGGGCAGAAATGAGTTTTTCTTTGCAAGGTGGATGGACTGACACTCTTTGATAGGGTGAGACGCTCAGTGAATCAGGAGAGCCTCAGAATAGAGTTGCTGCTCCTCCGGATTGAGACAATCCAGGTGAGGTGATTTGTGCATATTGCAAAGATGCTACCTTGGTGGCTCCCACTGGATCTGCTCTTGGTGCCACCATCCCACTGGGCAAAGACCCTGAGGCAGACCCAGGACACTTTGGAGGAACTAAATCTCTCAGCTGTCTTGGGGCCACCTGGGAATTCCCCAGGTAGAGCTGTAATCTGTAGCTGGGGACAAGGAAATCTGGATTGACCTGTTTGCCACTGTGACCCCTATCAGGAAAAGTGGTTGAAGTGATGAAATGAGAAGAATGCAGGATTCAAAATATAGCAGCACAAACTTCTGCGCCACCATGTTACAAGTAAAAACTGAAATTCGCTAATTTCATCATTTTTCACCTTTGTCTTTGTAACACATATTAATTAACAGACTTGGTCACAAGTGTTTGTTTTTAGAAATTTAGCCCACCTAGATGTAATAAAGGTACCTGCTCTGCTAACCCTAACCCAAATACAGCCACAATGTGGAGACAAAGCAAATCTGTGAGACATTTATTGAAAATTTTTAATCAAGCAAATTCCCAAGGCACTGAAAGTCCTCCAAATCACAGTAAAGTTCATTATAAAGAAATGGAGAAAATATGGCACAATGTCAATATGAGTACAACAGTGTGCCCACCAATGACCATGCAGGCAAGGGGAGGGGGGGTGGGAACTAGTCAGGGAGACGATCAAGATTGCAATGTTGCATGTAAAAGAAGTTTTTGGAGGGCTACATAATCTAAACTTGTTGTGCTCCTCTGCTATTTAGCTCAGTTCAAATCAGTTTATTTTTGTATACCACTCTTCACCAAGTGCACAGAACGGTGTGACAGATTCTCAGGTAAAATGCAAATACAAACTTTACAAATCACTAATTACATAATATAATTACATAATTCAGTCTTTGTGCTGATTGCTGTATTACAGTTGTTGTACTTTTTTCAAGGAAGTTTATTCTTCATTCACTTTGCCTTTGCATTGTCTTCTGCAGCACTCTAGTGCTTATATATACAGTATATATATATATATATATATATATATATATATATATATATATACTGTGTATATATCCTTATTTGTAAGTGCTCATGGAAGAACATATATTAATATTCTAAACAGTCCAGTTTAGGGCTGTGGGAACCCAATGTCTGTCCATCAGGTTTCATGCAGGACCTAACTGTGGATGGGCTGCTCTGCTCACTTACTTACTCACCTGCACTCACAAGGGCCAATTTAAAATCACCATTTAGCCTAACATGCATATGTTTGGAATGGAACAGGAAAACCCACGTAGGCTCATGGAAAATGTTATTCCATTACAGAGTGACTATACATGGGATTCCAGCCTAGGATGGTCGATTATTGAGTCAACAGCCCTAACTAACATGCTGCCATACCACCCATTTGGCCAAATAAGGACAATCTAATATCACAAGCAACCCATAACCTAAATGAAAGAAACTCTGTGAGGATGGCTACACACCTGCTGATTGGCAAAATAAAAGACACTGAAAAAGCTCACACCAAATATCAATTAAGATCAGTAAGGTAGAGTCTGAACTGATGGAGCAAAGTGCACAGAAATCCTCTCGTGTATGTAAACAGTTTTGGACTTTGGAGAAAATTCATCTTTCAGCTCAGGTGGACAATAAGCCACAGTGGAGTGGCTTAATTATAAAAAGTCAAGGTTTTGGTGTTGCCATTCAAACACTGAACCTCACGTCATTTGAGAATATATAACCAGAGAAATAACAACCTTCTGTTAATCATACACCTCAACGGAGCTTAATAAATTTGGTTAATAAGAACAGATTGAAAACTGCAATTTTCAGGTGCACGTGGTACAGACTCAAAGATTTTCAATGGCCGCAATTTCAGAAAAGGTGTCTCGAGTGGGATTAATATGTATAAATCTGTCATTTCAAATATAATACAACATTCTCAAAGCAATATTGGTTGTTGGGGGACCAAAGAGTATCCCAGCAACATATGACAGGATGCTGGAACTAACCTTAGATGGATGACCAGCCAAATGCAGATAAAAACTTAGGGACAATATTACATTTGTTAATAATCAAACTTGCACATCATTTGTATTGGTAAAGACAACTGAAATACTCTGTGACATAAAATGTTACGAAAATGTATGTACTTAGAAAAACTTGTAGCCTGTTCTACTTGCCACAAATCAGTTCAGACTGACAAAGATCAAATAAACCATTTTAGCTGCTCTACTCACCACCTACCAATTCATTAGAACATTTGAAAAAATGTTGACAAGAACAGACCATTTAGCTCAACAATGCTCATCAATTCTATCCACCTAATTCCACCAAAATAATATCAAGTCAGATTTTGAATGTTCCTACTGTTTACCACACTACTTTTACCAATTCTGATTGATAAAGATTGGATAACAACTAATTGACGTAAACAAAACCTGCTGTACACAGATATGTGTGTGTTCTACTCAGAGAATACCAAATCAGAGCCAATATAAACTAAATATTGATGGACGAAAACAAGTTTGACCTAGCTCAAGGGCTACGGTGAAAAGTTGAGTTAGTAGAAGTTTCAATGACATAAGGAATGCCTAAACAGGATCGGTCAAAGAGAGGTCTGAACATGAGAGGGGAGTTGGCCTTACACTATGTTGTTCCATTAACCTAAGAGGTACACCAAGGAAGAACAAGACCAACATAAATTTAGGCTAACAGAGCATCCAAGTGTCTCAGTCTCTCTGCATCATTCTATCCATTCAGAGACAATGCTGGTTCAGAATCCACTTGGCTTACTAAGACAAACAGCCAGCAATATGCCTGGACTCCTAGGAAGACGAGCTGCTGCCTATCCAGGTTGTATTAGTATTATTTTGTCACACTCACTTCTTTGCTTTTTTTCAGCACATTAGGAATCTTAAGTTAATGTTAATCTATAATGCATGATAAAAGTGTAAGCTTTCTCTCCTGTTTGTTTTTGGTTTGTGACAGACTGCTACATGTAAACACATGAGGGCTATAGCGGGAGTTGGTGACACTCTTATCACATAGACCTGAACAATGAGTCCGAAAGTGTACTGCTATGATAGAAATAGCATCAAAAGGTTTTAAGGATCAGATGAGACAAAGTCAAGGAACAAAACACAGGTAGAAATAGTAAAGACAATAAGAGATGTGCCAACGCCAAATATAAAAGACAGAAACCATAGTTAAAAAGCCAGAATATCAAGAAACACTTATTAGAAATGGGTTGTTTTGTTTTAGCTCCTTATCCACAATCTCTGATACAGATCATGTGGAAGCAGCACATTTTTCTTCTGTTACATAATAGACATAACACGTCAGGAATATCCAGGATGTTGCCACAGAAATGCATAAACGATTAACATAAAATGGTAGCGTATGTGAGGAAACAAAACAATAGAAACTGCACCAAAAATCTTCAAAATCGTAATTACACTTAGAGAATAAGAATTAGTATTCTAAGTTTATTTCCCATGAAATAAAATCCAAAAGGGGATCAGCAAAACACTAAAATGGGCAGGGAAAACCAAATTTAAAAAAAAAATGAAGCCATGAAGCAACACAACAACGTAAAGTGAGAGGAGGGTCACCTTAGGACCCCTTCACAAGAAAACTATATAGTCAGAAGGACTTCGGTGTAACCACGTCTTTCATCCCATTTATGAACGTTGTTTTTCTTAGTGATTGAGGAATATAGTATTCACAGGGTGCCCACAGTATTAGCAGGCTGAGTGGAATGTCCCACCAGAGAAGATGTTACAATGGGATTAATGCATTGTGGGCTGATAAGTGTGTCTAGGCTCTTTGTCAGATCAATGTGTATGAGAGTTTAGGTTTAAGTTATATCTGGGGATACCCGTGTGCTGTTTGTGCAAAAAGTAGTGAGTACTTATTGAGGAGTGGTCCATTGTTCAGGCATCACTCATAATCAGAGTTTTAGTGTAGGGGACGTCTTTGTGAATGTGTTTTAGTTTAGGGGGCAAGAGTAGGAAAATCCATAACAAATTTGCAACAATATCAGCTTAAGATCATAGAGACAAAAATGTTTACGCCCATATTGAAATCAGCAATCTTCCAGTGCAGTGGCAGGCGCAAGCAGGGGGAGACCAAGAAAGAGAGCCCAAGTGGCCTCTCCTATTGGCCTAAAGCAGAGGAATAGACACCTGCTGTATAGGTGCCAGAAGAGGCACAAATTGATCCGGCGATAGTACGGGTTGCTACACATCCAGGTTGCATTCATATTATTTTGTCATACTCATTTTACTTTGCTTTTGTTTTGGCCACATTTAGGAACTCTAAGTTAATACATCAGGTAGCACAGCAGGTTAGAGATAATGGAAGTATGAAAATTCAAAAGACTCAAAAAAGGATAGTAAAGATCGCATTAGCGCAAACAAATGAAAATTATTACTCGGTGAAATAACAGAACAGTGAAAAGAGATCAAATATATTGTTTGGATTTGTTCAGAGACTTGTAGATCGTCTAATTCGTGTTGCCAGCGAGAATCAAAAGATTCCAAAAACGTTGGTGCGGTATTTAGTCCCATGAGATGGAGACTTTTAACATGAGATTCTTTCAAGTCACGCCCTACTTACAACTATTTTCAAACAAGACCACGGTCATCTAACCTCAGTCGTGTGAATGCTTTTGGCAGACTCACTTCTAGCGCTCTCAGCTCATATAAATTTTATCAGGACAATAATTTTTTACGTTCTAGATGACACGTCAATGACAAAGCGAAGAAGAAAAAGCATGGACAAACATTCGAGAAAGTCGTTTTATTTATTAGAGAGAAAGAAACGATATTCACTCACAGGCAGTTATACGTTGCGCTGTCACGATGTAAGTCCAAACACGGAATCAAAATTCAATGCAATCTTGAAGAAAAGTTAATTCCAAATATTGTTTTTACAAAAGTTTTAAAGTAAAAGTGAAAATAATGCATATGTAACAATTCCCATAAAAATAACAATCTCTTTAAATGTATATCCAGTAAACCAAACCCGGGGGTGGGCAAGTGAAGCGAGCAGGGGGCAGAGTCCCCTAGTAAGTTTAAATTTTCTCTCCTGCTATGCTTTGGTACTCTGTCTTGTTGCTTGGGGTCGTAGATAAAAAAGAAAGGGCATGACTGGACCTGCAGACTGCAACTGTATTTTTGCGATAGCCTGGCGAGCGTAAACTTATAGTACAAGGTTTATAGTAAGGAGCCTGGACACTCTGTTCAGGTCTACGTAATAAAGAGTCTGAAAATGAAAACAGGGTCTCCCTAGGACCAATCAATGATAAAGCACTCTGAGAAAACAAATGGGGAGAACCTGCAAACTTCATATCAAAAAAGATTGGGGTTACAATTTTAACCGTTTCAATGAGGTTGCAGTGCTAAGGCATTGTGTTGTCATAGTCATATTATGTTGTTTTTATTAATAATTTATTTAGAAGGATCTGAGGAATTTTGTTTTACTTTGACATTATGAAGTATTTGCGTTTACCAATGGCAAAATCTTAAAACCAAATGCTTTTCAAATTCTATATTGTGGCACAATTAAAGGTAAAAAAGTCAAGTGACTTGAATACTTGTTACATCCCATAAATCTGTTAGAGAAGTGATGTCCATGATTGTCATGGGTAGGCTACAGTGGGACAGAGGGCATTGTAGGTTCCCTAATGTTTCATTTAGAGTTAAGGATTTAGATGTTCATAGCAGCTCTGGACACATTTAAGCGAAATTTAGAGACAACTGCAATATGTTCTCTCATCTATCCAGTATCAGACCCACTTAATCCAGTTCACGGTTGCAGAGGTTCAGAGCCTGTCTTAACAGGGAGATGATTTTATTTTTGAAAATTATTTTTTGAGATGCATACATAAAGTGCATTCTGGAGAGATAGAGAAAGGGAAGATTTGTGTCTCTGCTCTTCGACTAGTTAGACAATAGATGAGGACATCACACATGCAGACACGCGGTGGTGCATTTATTACGCATCCCTTGTGGCCCCCGCCTCACCCAAGAGCAAAGGGGAAAGGTGGGGGCACGTGCAGCGGAATGTTACTTGTTAAAAACAATGAAATTAAATAAAAAATAATTAAAAAAAACAACAAAATAAAAAAAAATCCCAATGAAAGAGTCTGAACACAGAGGCCCCAGTGGTGACAGTTTGGCAGTCTGGCAAGTAAACAGTCTTGTTTGGGTCTGAAGAATTTCACATCTGTAGTTTTGTTCTTTTTTATTTTTCTTTCCCATTCAGTGAATTTTCCAGTCTGCAAAGTGTTTGTGCACGTGGGGAGGGTTGGGATTTATTCAGTCACAGTGCTAAAAGGCATCCAAATTCTCATGCGCACGTTGAAGAATTTACACAGGAATGCACAGATAGACTTTCACTAACCTAACCCACAGCCAGGGGGCACTGTGCTCCTGCACTGACATAAAAATGGAACAAACAAGACACCCATGTTAATGGTTTTCTCTTTTAAAGAAGTGCAGATTTTTTTTTTTTAATAACTAAGTTAAGTCCTTAGTAATTAGAAACGCCTTTGCGGTTCAAGGAGAGAGGCTTCTCAATGGCTATTGCATTCGGACTCCGGCATAATGCTCTGCTCCACTCTTTTTTGACCACAGACTTGCAGAAATGGCTCCTAACTGAGCTCTGTCTTCTATTGCCCATGTGGTCATGCCTTCTGGAGCAGACTAGGATGTCGGGTGTCCTAGATTTGCATAATGGAGAGAGCTCCCATTAACCCAACTGAAAAACAGTCCTCTTCTCCCCTGGGGGGTGGGGGTGGGGGTGGGGGGGGTATTGGTTGAGCTGGGTTTGATGTAACATGCAGTCAGCTATAACCATTCCGTTCTACAGTGCACAAGATGTGTGTCCTTCAGAAAGTGTTATTGCCCCCTTCCTCATCCCCTCCACTGAAGGGCATGAGGTTTAGAGCAATGGGCGGGATGATTTGAAAAGAGAGGGAGGGTTTGCCCATCCCATCTTGTCAATATCTGGTTATCACTCCATACCCCCTAGCTGCCCTCCTCAGCTGAGCGGGTGTCAGATTTCAGCTTGACAAACTCCCTGGCTACTTCATCATTGTTGCGTTGGGACAAAATACGTAGCACCGTCAGACCCGTCTCATCCATGTGTATCCGTTTGCCCAGTGGCAGCCAGCATGCTACGCTCCCCCTTGTCATGAGGTCCTTCAGCTGCATGACGGCAATGCCCACGGTGCGATCTTCTCTGGCAAAACAGTAGTCCTTGACACAGATCTGCAGCTCATAACACTCTGGGCCTGTCTCATTGCTCAGGGTGCTAAAAGAAGAGATAAAAGCTTAGGATTATTGAACTCTAAGACAACCCTGGTTAGTTAAAACACCTGCATAATACAAGATACTTACTGTGATTGTCTTCTTTTGATTTTCTAAAAGCACAGAGATTCATCTAGAAAGAGGGTATTCTGTAGCACATAGTGACATGTGAAAAAGTAATTTTATGGTTTTACATAGTGGTGAAATAGCTAACAGTCAACTAGCCCTCGCCAAGTCTGAAATTTAGATAAATCTATGTAACTTCAGATGACAAACCACTCATAAGAGCAGATTTTACTTCATTTTTTAATTTATCAAAAAAAGATATCATTCAGAAGCCACATGCAAAGAAATAAGCACATCCATAATGCTTCCATATAAATCTAAAAGGTCATTAAAGCCTGGTGCTGGCCATCATAGAGTGTGCACTAATTAGCTGATGATCAGATGTGGTACCACCTGTTGTGGGGTACAAAATCTGTACATTTTGGTTTATATTTCCATTATATTTTGTTCAAGACAAGACAAGACAACAGATGAACTACATTCAGGACACATCAAAGCATGTCTTCTTCCCAGTTATATCTCACTTTTAAAACAGCTGTTCCAACATAGAAAGAAAGACATGCTGGTGGCTCAATTACTTTATAACCTGAGAAAGGATGGACATCTAATTATTTTACAGCCTGGGAAAGGAAGACACAGCGACACTTCAGAGAACATAAAACGTTTTATTGTTTGGGGAAACGGACAGTGAATTAATTCTTCATAGTGACAGCCAGCCAATCAGAATATCTAACAATCACATCTTGCAAAACTCCCCAATTGAATTTTAGAATAAATATGCCTCGTCTGAGGAGCGATATAGTGAGTGAGTAAGGAAGTAAGGAAGGAGGGATGAAGAAGGGACAAAGACATCAGAAGAGAACAGAGTGACGTCAATGTGAAGCCGTTTCCATCTGGTCATCAGAAAAGCATCATGAGCAACTACGAGTGCTAAGATCACAAGTTGCCTGTGACATTCATCCTTGTCATCTGTAACTTTTCGTAAGCTTTTTCTAAAGACTATATATACCCAGACTTTTCTATCATTCCTATTTCCTATTATTCTTTGTTCCAGTGGTATTATTATTATTCTTGTAATAAATACCATGCTGCTTTTAACTTTCTATGCTTTGTCTTAATGTCTAGAGTGAATGATGTAATAAGGTAGATTTTTTTGAGCACCTGGTGCAGCCGGAGGTTTGCCATATGCTCCGTGCTGTGAGGTTTATTAAGACTGAGGGTGAGAGCTCCACTCAATAGTAGGGAACAGTACGTAAAGTAAGGTATTCTTGGCTGATAAATGGCCTATAGTCAAGGATGCTGAGCCCTTGTATGTTTAAATGTATTCTTGTAGACCAAAAGTAATATTTAGGTCTGAGATATTAAAACTTTGTATGTTGTTGGTGCCGATAATAAGTAAGTCTCTTGAAGTGCTGAGAGAGTGACAGGCTGTGTTATTCCTAAGGCACTTGTGTGGTTTAAAGTGCTAAAGGTTAATCAGCTGTGGGAGTGTCATTCATGAGGCACTGTTGAGGTTAGGGTCTGTGTGTATGTGTATATCTATGAATGTGTGTGTTGATCTTAACATGCAACAGTAGACCAACCCAATAACGAATTTGATAAGTACACTTACCCTTGAAGGTGTGGCGGACTGCCAGGAACCATGCCCGGCCGGAACGCCTAGAAGGACCAGGAGAGGGATTATACCTCCCCTGGGCCACGACAGGGTGGCCACCCTGGTCTGTATGGGGACCATGGGAATGGAGCATGGAAGCTCAGCCCCATTGGGGCCCATGGCCACCACAGGGGGGTGCCAGGAGGATTGTGGAACCCTGGGTGTCAGCAATTCCGCCACACTTGGAAGTGCTGGCGGAAGAGATTCCAGGGACACCCGGAGTTTTTCCGGGTGCTAATGTGGCATTTCCACCACACCAGGAAGTGCTGAGTCGGGAGGAGAGGTGGAAAGGTGGCAGGAGAAGTCCGGAAGGGAGAGAAAAGGACAAGAAAGGTGGTTGGTGCAGGGGCACTGTGTTGTGTGCTGGACTTTTATAAATCAAAGAGTGTGTTTTTTGGAACATTGTGTCCATGTCTGTCTGTGCCGAGGCTAAATTACCACAAAGGAAAACAGGCAAAGGGTAAGTAGAGAGAAATACTGTGATAACACACCACCTCAATATAAAAACAAAACCCTTTGGCAGTTTTTTTTTCTGGTGCATTCAGTTTTATCATTACACCATGTCAGGGACAAAATATACCTGTACTAACTCAGAAGAAGACAGTGAAACTTTTAATAAAAGGGGTCAGGACATATCGGAACATAGTCAGAAGTTTGCACCATGGTCATTACCAAAGAATGCAAACCAATTGATTGTAAAATTCAAAATGCAAAGTCAAATCAAAAGTCAAAAGAAACAAAGCAATATGATTAGCAGGAAGTCTTTTTAACAAGAATTAGATTTGCACACTACACTGTTTTTACCTAAAACTTGGATACATAAGGAATGCATGTTGCTTTTTATGTGGCCATTCCAGGGAGGTCATACATTGTGCATCACCAGGAGGTTCTGCGATAAATCACCATGGCATGGGCAGACGAGATCACTCCAAAAATGGAAGCACCCCTAACAAAACAAACATGGCATTGCAACAAAACAATAACGTTATATTAGGATTCATTGATGTTCAAAACCCCTAAGTATATGCATATATATTGAAAATTCATCCAGGAAACCCTACAAAAATTAATAAAGATCGCTGATCAGAAAAAAACCCATCAGTTTGAGAAGGGTTACAAGTCTATTTTCAGACAACCTGGAGTCCTTCATTGTACACTGAGAAAGATTATTTAAAAAACGGAGGACACTCAAGAGAGCTGTAAATATTGTCTGGAATTGACAACCAGGCAAATTCAACAAAAGGGCAGAGAATATGATAACCTGGCATTATGTGTACAGTTTGGGTCTCCCTATTACCAAAAGAGACATAGCAGCACTACAGTAAGTCCAGAGAGGAGTGACAAGACTGATTAGGACTGAGAGATATGAGCCATGAGGAGAGATTTAAGGACCTTTACAGTTTAACAAAACAAGGATTATTAATAGGTGACATGAAGGAAGTGTTTAAAATTATGAATAGAATTAGTACAATGGATCCCAGCTGTTACTTTAAAAAAATCTTCAACAAGAACACGGGGACATGGTTGGAAACATAAGTGCAGATTTCACACATATGTTCAAAAGTTTTTCTTCATGCAGAGAACTATAGACACCTGAAATGAATGACCAAGTAGTGTGGTGGAGAGAAGACTTTAGTAACTCTTAGATCTTGACTTGATGTTATTTTAGACAATGTAGATGAAGAGGATGGACAAGCTTGTTGGGCAGAATGGCCTGTTCTTGTCACAATTATTCTAATGTTCTAATACTGTATTTTAATATTCAGATATTAGATGTTTATTCTTCATGCAGGGAACCATAGACATGGAATAAATGAACACCAAGTGCTGTGGTGAAGAGAGGACTTCAGTGACCTTCAGATTTTGATTTGATGTTATTTTAGACAATCTAGCTGAATAGGATGGACAAGCTTGTTGGGCTGAATGGCCTGTTCTTGTCACAATTGTCCTATTGTTCTAATATTCTGCCCCAAAAAATCACAAAAAGAAAAACAAAAGTCTGTGGATTTGAGTATAGTAAATATTAAAGTTAATGAGCCTACCATTAGAAAAAGATGGGAAAGTATAGCTTCCTTGAAAGGGTAGCCAGGAGAAAGCCTCTTTTCCCTAAATACATAGCAACAGAGTCAAGACTTGCAATGCTACACGATAATGAACCTCACAGCCTTTCGAACAATGTCCTCTAGACTGACAAGACTGAAGTGCAGTGTTTTGCTCAGAATGCATAATGTCATGTTTGTTGAAAACCAAATTTAGCCTCTCATCACAAAAACCTTATATCAAGTGTCAAGCACAGTACTGCAGAGGTGAAGATTTGTACACCTGGATGTCTCTCAGTCACTGTGGTTACTATGAACTCCTTCACATTCAAATATTCTAAAGGAAACTGTCTGGGAACTAATCCAACAAATGATACTTGGCCAAAAATCACATCGTGCAAAATGACAGCAAGTAAACTACTGAATCTACTACAGGATGGTCAAAAAAACCAGAGGGTTTTAGAATGGACAAATCCAATTCCAAATCTCATCCCTTTAAAATGCCATGGTGAAACTTTAAGTCAGGTGTGCATAAAAGTATGGCCCCAAACACTAATAAAGAAGTCAGTCGGTCATTTTATAATAGTCCTGAACAAGGCCCACAAGGGTCTGCTGGAGCCTATCCCAGCTAGCATAGGGTGCAAGGCAATCACAGATTGAATGCACACACACACACACATCCACCCCAAGCACACACTAGGTCCAGGATCACCAATTCACTTAACATGCATGTCTTTGGATTGTGGGAGGAAACCCATTCAGACACGGAGAGAACATGTAAATTTCACACAGGGAGGACCTGGGATGAGAACCCTGGTCTCCTTACTGCGAGGGAGCAGCATCACCGTGTGCAACCTGATGTAAGAAGTAGTGGACTAAAATTCCTCTAACACCGCGGGACAGACTAATAAACTCATAGTAAATTACTATTTCATGTTAACGCGGCCAAAGGTGCTTCTACTGTACATGCTGTTGGGTCGGGGGGTACACATTTTTTCATAGGTGATTTCTGCATGTTTATTTATTATAAAGTGGATAAATATGACAAAGTAAAATCTTTTCTGGGTTATTTGTCTTCTGAAGTTTATTTACCTCAATTGCTCTGGACAACATGATTCTTGATTATGTCTCTGATATGTAAAACCATAAAAATGAAAAAGTGGGTACTTACATTACTGCATTTGCTTAAGTATACTCTCTTTCTAGCTGAACATCTCAGCTGTTGCATAATATCTCTGTCTTCAGAGAAGACCAGGTAGCTGAATTCTGCAGGTGAAAGTAGACTAAGAGAAAGAAGCTTCTTAGGTAGCAACACCGAGGCAGAAAAAGGAGAAGTGGCCCTCAATCATTCTACCCTAATTCTTTCATTCATCTGTGTCAACCAAATTGCATAATCTGAAGCAAATTATCACTTAATCAACATTTTTGTGCTGCGTGTTTGTTAGCTTGGCATTTACAATGCACATAATTGCTTTCTTAGTCTTAAACAGCTGCATTCTCATTTTTTATTGCTTCTTGCTTTCTTAACCAAATGTAGATTGACAAGAAGATGAAATTGACAAGCAGTTCACCATTAACTTGGTCTCATTTAAGCCTGTGCACATTGCTGCACCCACCACACGATTGGGACCTCAAGTGCAGCACCTCAGCACCACTCTGGAACAGTGTGAGGTTTTTTTGTTTTTTTTGTTTTATGGTGGTTGGGTTGCCAATCCTGCCTCAAACCCCCACGTTTTCCCTGTAAATCGGAGGATCTGCTTGCAGGGCTGGATGCAGGTTAACATCATATCCATGACAAAACAATTGCAGCTTAAGGGCTTTTGCTCAAGGGCACAACAGAGTAGAGTCACTTTTGGCATTTACACGATTCTAACCGGCAACCTTATGATTGCTGGTGCAGATTCCTAGCCTTAGCGCCACCAATCCACGACATCACAAAGTATCTGAATAAAATAAATGAAATGAAATGCAAGAGAAAAAGTGAACAACTGTGATTTACTAATCCATTCTGAACTACAAATCATTTGGATGATAGCCTTGGAAAGGAAAAAAAAATCTACAATCTAAGAATGACCAGAAATAGCAGAATGAGAGCCATGGAATTAAGTAACAAGTTCTGTTATTAGCCATGATTGGTTTTGAAATAAGAAATTGGATTGAACTTGAGGAAACCTGACTTAGGCCCTGCGATTATGTCCACACTAATTAGATACATAAGAACAATTGTTTAGACTTACAAGGTGAAGGTCTCGTTGTACTTGGGAGCCCAGCTATTATTTTTGGATTTAGTGGCAAATTTCCTCTTCCTGTCACTAAGATGCGGGCCGATGATGTTCACCTCCACAAACGGACGGAAAATCCCAGAAGTCTGCCATCGGAGGTCATTTGCTGCCACCACTGAGGAAGGAAAACATCAATTCAACCAGGATGAGATGGGAGCAAGAATGGAGTCTTCCTTCTAATCCAAGACCCATGTGAGGCTCATCATCCGTGTTACTCACCCTTGACTGTAACCTTATGCTCGCCAGTGTTAGGATGTGTAAACAGCTCCACATGTATAGACACTTCCCCAACGGGATCATCTACTCCAGAGCCTGTAGGTGATAGGTTACACTGAATATCTGAAAAACACCACACACCGGCCAAGGTAGTTCCTTCCATCTGTCTGTGTTACTCAAAGGTTACCCTTCCACAGAGCACAGCCTTGTGATAGACTGCTTAGGGCACTCAATTTTCCTGCACTGCCTATTGGTGCTGGAAGGATGCACCCAGTTGCTGCCAAGGCTATGGATTAGCTTTGCAGGTCCAGCGGCTTGTTTCTGAGCATGGGTTAGAGGGTAAGGACATTTGTGTGGGGAACTGAATGCAGGAAAGCAAGCAGGAAGCATGGTAGAACTCATCAGACTTTAATCCATAGCCTTCATTGATAAGGTATTCTCAGGTTCTCGAGGCAGCTTTCCGGCCACTGCCGTTCATGTTTAAAATGGGTAAAACCCCCGCAGGCAATTCAAAGTCACATGCTGAAACCTAGCCAATCAGTGGCATTCCTGGCTTTCTTATGTCCGAGCAAGCACAGTGAACAACTGGCAGTGTGATTGGTCCGATCGGAAGCCTAGTCTCCTCCATAATATGCACAGGCTTCAACCTTAGTGCAGCTTTGGTGTGCAGGGAGCATCCAAATTCAAAATGGAAAGTGGGATACTTCCCTGAAATTCTTTCCCGGTTGAATAATGGAATGACATTGGAGTGTTGCTGGGAAGAAAGGCTCTAGGGTTCAGATCAGACCTCATTCAAAAAACAACAACAACATGCACAGTCTTTTCGGGGTACAGTTTTTCTGCAGGCCAACCCCCCGCACCCCCTTCATTTAAAGAGCAAGCCTATGCTTTAAATGAAGCAACAGTCCACCTGAACCTGAAGCTGTAGGTCTGTTACCCAGACAGGCTGGTGTAAGTGTCTAAAGCTTAAGCATGTAAAATGCTTAAGCATGAATGGAGAGGGAACAGCGAAAAGACCATAGGACTGGCTGAATGCCTCAGCACCTCAAACCACCAAAATCCAGGTGAAGGTACCTTGTTATCTGAGGTGCAAAGAAATGCTGACTAAATGTGCATTGTTGGGAAGAGAGGTCTGCCAGAGACTTTAAGAAAACGGTTATATTATTGGGTTCAATCAGTTTCTCAAACACCCTGTACCGGGACCAACTGAACAGCTCCAAAATCCCAGGAACCACTGGACTGGCTAGAAAAAAAATGGTGTCTAAACCCAGTTTTATTCCACTGCAATGGTGACAAATCCCATTATTCTATCCTAGTAAGAAACACCATGAGGAGGCCTGTGAGGATGCAGCCTGCCTGGGCAACAAGACCTTTCTACTGTTGCTTGTCATTTCCGATGACAACAGTCCACAAGTCAGAGCCACACTGGGATCAGTGGCCAAACAGCTTCATGCTCCACTATCAAAACTGAATCTGAAGTAGCATTCCAAAGTCAAGACTCCCGCAAGAGGCAATAGGTTGCTTCCAGTGCAAAACTGGTGCCTATCCCTGCAGGGTGAAGACAAACACACACTCACACACTCGCACACGCGCCATTGTAGGTGCACACACACAGGTATACACAACAGGGCAGTTTCTCTGGGGACACATTTCTCAGGGTCTTGAAAAAAATTCAGTGACAATCTGGCACTCCAGTGCAAACGTACCCTTCTCCGGGTACACATCTTCACTAAGGGTGAACCTAACACCCTTGCCTCCGTGAACTATTCAGATGATGGATGAAAAAGGGGAAAGAGAAGAGAAATATAGAAAGAGAGAGAGAGAGAGAGAAGAAAAGATAAAGAACGGGGTTCAGAGAACAGGAAAACAGAAACAGTTACAACAGGCAGAAAACCGTGGACAGGTGTTAACAGCAAAATGAAGAACAATATGAAATTATCCAGTAGGGGTGAACTACCTTTCTTCCAAAGGTACAATTACTCCATCTGGGGACCATGGCTCAATTACACAACCCAAAGGCTTACTGTCACTCTGTTACCCAAGTGCTGTGTCTCCTTCTCAACTTGGCTTGTGCCTGATGGCCAGTAGACACTTCGATTTGGGAGAACATTCCTTTGTGAATTGGTTGACTTACCCTGTGCATTCTGGGATTGAACAAAGGTCTTAATGAGCGTGTCCGTGGCTTGTGTGTACAGGGAGAGGGCATAGCGCAGGGACTGCAGGTCGGGACTCTTCTCTAGGAAGGTCTTCTTTAGACCAACTCCACCTGCATGGAAGTATTGCTGCAAAGAGAAAACCAGATGTAATAAGCAAGGGTAGGAAAGAGGAAAGAAAGTACAAAACTAACAATAAGTAGACACCACTCATGCAGGTATGTATTGTATTTATTACACATCTGTTTCTAACCCTGCCTCAAAAAGAACAAAAGAGGGGAAAGGTTACATGTGCATTGCTTGTCTTTAAACAAAGAAATAAAAGAAATTGATTTAGTGAGTTGGAATGCTGGAGGCAATAAATAAACATACTGTCAGTATTTAGTTTAGGAGAATACATATTAGTTTTGCTACATTATCAAACACCTCTGATGTTATCTTTGGTGCTATTTTGATTTTCAAACTCAATGTACTGTACTATCCAAGAAAAACATGCTCCTGCAAAATGATAAATATAGGTAAATTGTGTGTATTTTTGTAGCTTGTTTAAGTGGAGTTTTGATGAGGGGGCCCTTTGGGTCTGGAAGCCCCCACACCCAAAGCGTGGGCTGTGGGGTCATCCACTATGCCAGTAACCATGGCACAAAGTTCTTGGGGACTCTTGATCCTGACTTAGATAGGCTTAAGGTTGTGGCACCAAGAGTCAGTGGTTACTTTGAACACCAGGGAATTTCTGGATTGACATCCTCCATCTTCCAATAACCCTGTCAATAAAATTAATTCTAAAATGGTGCCATGTGAAGGACACATTTGTTTATTGCCATGCACTCAATGATACTAGGGTGGTGTCAACCCCCCAAACATAGCTGTGAATTAGTTTGGGAGGCTTAACAAATGGACTAATAGATGGCTCTTATAATGAGGCATCACACACCCGTGTTGCAGGTTCTTTCCTCATGCTTCTTTTCCAGTGATGCTGGGAAACAAAATGGAGCTTTTAGCATAGCTATAGGTGTCTTTCCATTATGTGGATTATTAAATGTATGGAGGATTAGAAACATTTGTGTACTTAACATATTTAGGCTACGGAAAAGTTTTAATACTATATTTTAAATGCCATTGTTTTAGTTTCATGTTTTTCCTTCCCTCGTTGCTGTTTTACTCATTGCCAGATGGTTTAGATTCACGCCATGGGGCTTTGCTTGCAAAGGGGGCTTTTGTATATATGAGAGAAAAAATACCTAAGGTTTTTACTGATCGTACCAGCATTCACAGCAATCAGCTGTCCATAACACACCTGAACCCACTCCGATACTCACAGTTATAAACCTATCCATTAGATTGAAATAAAAAGATTCCGAAATAAAAATGAGTGTAATTTGGTTGATATGGGTGAGCCAGGATCAGATAAATTGTCTGATAGGTCACTTCTATTAGATTATACATTTAATCACTTACTGTTCTGCAAAAGACAAAATGGATGGCCATTGAAAATGAGGGATCAGTGGGGCAGTGAAAAGAAATGAAATAGAGAGAAAAGCTTTAGATGCTGATTTGCTAGTAAATACTGAATGAGACTCCCATTACTGATTGTTAGGAGAGAGACGACATGACCGCTTGAAGCAACCTTTACATTAACATACAGTCCAGTTCTGCACAGCCACCAACATAGACATGGAGAACAATATGGTAGATAACAAAACCACTGCAGAAGATAAGAAGCACCAAACACTGCCAAACCCAAATAAAGGATCCCCTTTCTGGTCCTGAATTTCATTTGGTCCCAAAACACTCAGTTAAATATTACCTTTTTTGATAAAAAGTAGAAAAAAACTTCTAAAAATGTTTAATTGATGTTCGTTAACTGTGTAATCAGAAGAAAGCTGATTTCTCAAAACTGTGATATAGCACTCATTAAGTTGTTTGTTAAATTCATTGCAACTGCGGTCCCACTGCTATAAAAGTAAGACGCTCCCGGAATGGCGTGTCACACTCAGGAGAGAGCAGGCTGATTACTGGATACTGAAACTGATGTTGAATGAATACGTTTCCTGCATAATTTTTATTTAACCCGCTTTTTCATGTTTTTTTATTGGAATTTCTATCGATGATGTCTGTTTAAGGACCATGTAAATATTTAAAGGAACAACCTGGTTGGTGCCCAAAACTTCTTCCATGACCAGTGTATTCCCTCAGTCAACACCTGTTATAAACTTTTTGGATTTTTTTAACAGTAGCTGATTTATTATTGAATTATATCACATTCATAATTTGTCAGTATATGTGTGTGCCAAATGGGGGTAGAGAAGTTTGGTGAAGAAGAGTCTTTTGAACTTTGACACTCTAGGGCTTGTGGGGGATTTAATCTGGCCTTGGTTTTCTCTTTGTGTAATCTCCTGTTTCTTCCAGCCCTTTCAATACTCGCTTATACAGCACGACAGTCACTTCGAATACTTTCAGTAAATGTTTCTATTATAGTGTCTTGGGCTCTCAGCTATGTGATGGCATGTCTGTAAGTGTTAGAGACTGACACTGCCTTTGTTTTAGGGACACAGCGGTGCGGAGATTGATGATCTGCAGTCTATACAAATTAAAGTCGCTGAAAGAAAGTTCACAGGAGAGTGTACTGCCTATGCAAAGAGACAAAAAGATTAAAAAGAGGAACTGGTGCAGACAAAGTGAATTCAAAATCAGAGTCTAGGGAGTGACAACCAAATGGGAATGAAAAGGTGAAAAAGCATGGAAGTCATTGTAATTAGGTGGTGAGCTTTGGGGCCTAATGAAACACCAGAGCCAGTAGTCAGGTCATTCCCCATTGCCACAGCAATGGAAAAAAAGAGTACTTAGGAATGTAAATAGTTGCTAATTTCATTTCCTTACTATCATGTAACCTGAAAACTCTATTCTCTTATTATTGTGTTCCTCACTTTGAAATCACTTCAGTTTCTATTTGTCCAGCACCTTGTGACTCGCCTTTATGAGAAAAAAACCCCACATATGATAACAACCACATTGATTTCAACAGCACATTTTTATACACGGATTGTAGCTGAAAGTGATTTAGAGGTCAGGTGGCCAGGAGGACAGAAAAAAAACAAAAATATATATATAAAAAAAAAAACTTCAGTTAAGCTACAGAAAAAAACAAAACCTGCAGGGGTACCAAGGCCAAAGGACTACCCAGTCCCCACTAGGCATTCTACCTAAAATGACGTACCATTTGACTTGTCTTTTATCTACAGTAGTTATGCACGACATCAAGCTTTTTGTAGTTACCCCCTTTATTGATCCTGTAGACCAAAAAAAAAAAAAACTCTAATTGTTAGGCCATTTCTGGATCATACTTTTGAAGGAAATTGCACCCTTATGATTAAGAGTAAACCAATGGGTGCCTTCAACAACAATGTTCAGAAGCACTTGAATTTATACATACGAAAGAAGTTTGGAAAAATGGGGATAGTTAAAATAGGCATGTAGAGTCTCCGTTTATGTTATTTTGAGGTTGCCGATCATGAATATGAAAATGTTTTTGATATTTACCGGCGGTCCTAGTCCTCTAATAGCCACTCCCTGAAAGTTAAAAATTACAAATTTGAAACATAAGCATATGGGGTATTGTTTTGGATTATTTCAATGAATATAATGTTTTTGATTTTTGATAATCTTCTAAGGATCTAGTCTTCAATAGACCTCTATCAGAGGGTGAAAAATAATACATTTTCTATTACAATCAAGAATATTTAGACTTTTAAGATTTAAATTGAAGCACAATTTTAATACTTCAAATATAGAGTGACATGTCTTGTCATTGCATGGGCTGTAGGGAGTGGTACCAGTGGTGGAGTAGAGTCTTGGGGGAACACAGTTTGTAAGGGCTCAGGGCACCTCCCTAGAGAGAGCTGAGTGACAGGGATCAGGGTTAATTTTAAGACGTGGAGATGAAGGGAGGATGAGTACTTGGAAGAGTAGTTGTTGTTGGAGCAAGAGGAAGACAGCATTAGGTTGAGAAGGAAGTGAACAGTTAAAAGGCAGGCAAGAGGTAGACAGGATGAAGGCGAATTGATTTTATTATTTTGGAGGTGTCCTCGTGGCCCAGACAATGGGCGGCGTTATGCCGCGATATAAACGGTGCCCTATCAAATCAAAAGCCAGTCGCCATTTGGAAGACTCCCCCTGAAAAGCGGCTCCTGATTGTATTTTATTTGCTGGGACGTCACAATACTATTATTGTTTATTAAATACTTCTAATTTATGAAGTAAATTGTCACATTTCTTATGAACACCTTGAATTAGGACAGCTTACGCTCTATTTTGCAAAAAATAAATATTTTTTATGTCAACAATCTACAGTGACGTCCTTTCTTTCCCTACCCACTTTGAAGGTCGCAACAGGTCGTACAAACACATAACTCCACTTTTTAAATCCTTACATTGGCTCTTGGTTAAGTTTAGGTCAGATTTCAAAATCCTCCTTTTAACATATAAAGCCTTAAATAGCCGAGGTCCAGCTTACTTGTCTGAACTTATCATGACTTACAAACCAGAGCGCACATTAAGATCTCAAGATGCTGGTCTGCTTATGATTCCAAGGATTATTAAAATAACAGTGGGAGGTCGAGCTTTTAGTTACAGAGCCACTAAACTGTGGAGTGGTCTGCCTGCTACTATAAGAGATGCCCCTTCACTCTCAGCTTTCAAATTCCAGCTGAAGACTCACTACTTCAGCTTAGCACACCCTGACTAGAGCTGCTGATTAACTGTACAGACTGCATCTCTGTTGTTAGTCATTAGATAGATAGATAGATAGATAGATAGATAGATAGATAGATAGATAGATAGATAGATAGATAGATAGATAGATAGATAGATAGATAGATAGATAGATAGATAGATAGATAGATAGATAGATAGATAGATAGATAGATAGATACTTTATTAATCCCAAGGGGAAATTCACAATTATTATTAATTATAATCATTAGCACTAAAGCATAAGCAACATGACAGTTATAATTTGTTACTAACCCTCACCCATTCTGTTTCTCTTCACGGTACTCAAATGTGGCACTTGGTGCCACTGCCCACTTGCCAAGTTGTTTCGCCTGCCTAAGATAAAGTCATCCCTGATGGAGGATTGCAAGAATCATTGGGTAGAGGGGTCCTTTCATCAGACTGGCTGGCCTAGCGCTGTCTCGGCTGTGGAATGGCCAATTGGGGGGAGGCAGCTTGATGGCTAAGATCTCCACGACTCTAAACAAATCCAAATCATATTATGTGATATTATCTACTGTTAAATTCTGTTCCGTATTTGTAATATTTTTATTTTTATACTGTATTGAGGATTACTTGTGTTCTGTTCTGTATATTGCATTGTATTGACCCAGTTCTTTTTGACACCCAGTGCACGCCCAACCTACCTGGAAAGGGGTCTCTCTTTGAACTGCCATTCCCAAGGTTTCTTCCATTTTTTTCCCCTACGGGGGATTTTTTTGGAAGTTTTTCCTTGTCTTCTTAGAGAGTGAAGGCTGGGGGCTGTCAAGAGGCAGGGCCTGTTAAAGCCCATTGCGGCACTTCTAGTGTGATTTTGGGCTATGCAAAAATAAATTGTATCGTATTGTATTTCTTGCATTCCACTACAGGGTTAGGAGCACATGCTGATACAGTGCATTGCAGCGCCCACCATGTGACAAGCCAACTCAGGATCCCAGATTAGGACCTGAGTACAGCCATACAACTGGTGACACCTCAGCGCCACACTTGTGCAGATGGAATGGAACAGTTGGAGGTTTTTTATGGTGGCTGGAGTGCCAATTCTGCCACCAATCCCCAGGTTTTTTTCTCTGCAGGTTAAGGGCCTTGCTCAATGCTATGAAATTCTGCATAAAACTAACAACTTTAGTGAAAACGGCAGGCAAAGCAATAAGCCGCTGCCTAACTGGTTTCCCATTATTTTAAAACCCTAAATCTGCGCGGAGTCATTTCGGCTAAGGAGAGAGAGAGAGAGAGAGAGAGAGAGAGAGAGAGAGATTGGGAGCATGCGCATTATAGCGAATTGTCCTGCCGTCAAACCCCATAATTTCCCTTTAAATTGGAGGACCTGCTTTTAGGGCTGGAATGCAAATTAATGTCGTACCTAATACGAAGCAGATGCAGGTTAAGGGCCTTGCTCAAGGGCCCAACGGAATAGTGTCACTCCTGACGTTTACGGGATTGAATGCCTGTGCAGATCCCTAGCCCTAGAGCCAGCACTCCGCACATGTTGACAGACAGAAAACAATAAGCCCAAATTCGCGGTAGGCTCGAGGAACTTTAGAAAAAAACGTATTAAAAAAGACGAATAGTAAAGTTATATTACATCGTTACAGAGAATAACTGGAAGCCGTGGTGTTGACTAACACGATAAAGGCTCGTGTCACGGCTACCAGCAAGTGAAAAGAGCGCGAAAGCGGGCGTGTATGAAACGGACTCGCCGCGTGCTTTTTGGACACAACAAGACAGGTTGCGAGCAGCACGCCAGGATAGACTATTTAAAAAAAAAATCGAGATAAAAGAGACATCAAAGGACCTTCAACGCAAACAAACACACTTTTGGAACTGCATTCAGGGAAGACTATTATATCTGAGCAAGGAAGTGCATTTTTGAAACACGCCATGAATTCAACGTCAAAAAGACACACACACAAAAAGCTACCAATCATTCAGATCCTACTGTCTTAGCTTTGCACGACTTGGACATTTGGAGAGATTATTCATTACTCTCTTCGGCACTTGGAATCAATAGAACTCGACAGAAAACAAGCCTTTGACTTGTTGGCACCGTAAGATGAAACCAGCACACATGCGTTTAAAGAGAATCGGCAGAAAATGTAAAGGTTAGTGTTTTTTCTAAAAAAATTTTTAGTCAAATCCCGCATTATGAAACTTGTACCATGAAAATATACGTGTCATGTTAGACATGGCAATCGCATGGAAGGGCCGATTGTTCAATGCAGTAGCTATAAAAAGGGGGCGCTTTTGGGCTCCGGTAAACTTAGTTGGCAGCAACATGACTGAAAAATATGATAAGATAGCATAATACTGAAAATCAGGCTATGACGAGGGTGTCAGATGTTTCTTTTTAAAGGAGATTCCTTCATCAATATTCAACATTTGTTACATACGCGCGCCATGGCTGTCAGTTTTCTCAAAGATCCACTTCATGTATAATTTGAGTCCGTATGTAATTTAAGAAGGATCACGTAAACACCATACGGAAGCGTATTCCAGACCAACAATATATATAGATAGACTGATGAAGATGATTCAACATTATTGTCATTTTACAGTTAAATGATATATAGGTTAGGAGCATGTCGCAACCACCACACGACAAACCAACTCAGGATCCAGGATCCAACTCAGGACCCGAGTGCAGCCAATAACGTCAGATCCAGGACGGAGAAATTGCATGTTAAGGGCCTGGCTCAAGGGCACAACAGAGCGGAGTCCCTTTTGGCATTTACGGAATTCGAACCGGCAACGTTCCGATTGTCAGTGCAGAACCCTAACCTCAGAGCCACCGCTCCACGCGCACGCGTGTGTGTGTGTTTATATATATCTTCAGTAAAAATGGGTCATCTGTGTCTGCTCGCAATTATCTGAACCACAAAGCGCACCGCGGCTGTTAATCTGTAGTTGGAATTGTAACGGGAAGCAACAAGAAAAACTGTAGAGAAGATGGCTTTCCACACTGCCATAATGAAATGTAGTGGTTTCAGTATGATGCCAAAGACATGACAGTCTCATGAAAGATATGCTGCAGCGCACCGCTCATTTTCAAAACGGCCAGGGCTAGCCGCCCTAACGCGGAGGATATGTAGAAAAGGCATATTTGCATTTTCAGTGGTGTTAAATGTGGCTGTCGCTGATGGAAACGCTCCAGTGCTGAATCCTGAGGGTAGCGGAGTCGGTTCTATAAGTTATGATAAAAATGACTAATTCTGCACTTCAAAAATATGTAATTATTTTATGCATACTTTAATAAGTATTTATGCATACTTTAATAAGTAATATTTAAGTCAAGTGTGTAGTGAACAGCTTTTCTATCTGTAGTAAGACATTCTGTATTTTGGTAATTTCTGGTTGTTATTTATCCCCTAAAAATGCCCACTTATTTTATGTTATGATTAAAGAATTTGGCCACTAGTAAAAAAATAAACAAAATAAAAAACATGCTTTTTGAAATGGCTTCTTAATTTTGTATTATGTTTTTTTTAAAAGAAGCAAATTTGCTTTTATTAATAAATGTTAGCAGCAGTTATATGTGTTTATTAATAAACATAAGTTAAAAAAACAAACACCTTATTCAAGACAGCAGCAAAAGTACAAGAGTGTAGAATACAGTGTCATGGCCACCATTGGGATGGCCTCAAATATACTTGTGGTTGGAGAAATAAACAGCTGAGAACCACTGGTTTGATGGTTACAAAAACTAACTGTGCTTGGAGCATTGAATCTATTATAACAAAATATTTACATCATTTTTAAAGTGTTGTGACTTGTCAGGTATAACTTAAACAAGTAAGATCGATATAAATACTAATCATGGCAACATTTTGTATGTTGACTATCACTAGCAAGTAAGAATTCCCCTGTATTCTCTACACAATATTAACTATTTTAACCCCATTAATCTATAAACTATTCCCTGCAAAACCTGCATAACCAAAAATTAAACCTCAGGTCTTCAAGTTTGAGTGAGCATCATTATAGCTTGAACCTCTGCCAATTACATTTAAATTAGTAACACTGATGCACGCCAGGCTATTCTGGACCAACATATTGTATGTTGTGCCAAGTCAAACTTTACATTTGACAAGTGCCATGTTTGTACAGCACATGGCACAGCTGACATCTGCTTTATTATGAATTTGTGCCCATCTCAAGCTTCTCTTTTGCTTAAATTATGTCTGGTGAATGCTGTGGTAAAATTTGTAAAATCAAGGATTTGAGAAGAAAACCTGACTGTTATAACTAAATACAAACACATTAGTCTGATGCAATATCCATTTTTTGCTTCAAGCCTACCTCCTCTGAGCTGTTAATTTTTTACATATGGCTAATTATGTTATATTCACTGTTTAAACCCTAATTTTAAGGCATCAGTCAATTACTTATTTAGTCCAATTCACCCACTAGGAGCTGGAGTCTATTGCATCAACATAAGATGCAGGTAGCAAATTCTGAAACCCATGCAAACACCAAGAAATTATGCAGACGCTAGATGGACCATGAATGGGCATGGAATTCAAACCCAGCATACCAGATCTGAAACATGTTACCCATGTTTTAAAGAATTATACATTTTTTTAAAAGTTACAGTGTATCCTGTGTGTTAGATGCTGGTATCTTAGTGAGACTAAAGCAGTACAGTGGCACTATTTGTGTTTTTTAATTACATAGATTTTTTTTTTGTTCTTTATTTCACCTTATACAATTTCTTGTATTAGGAATTTGGTAGTTTTCGCATACCCCTTGGGGTCAGAGCGCAGGGTCAGCCATTGTACAGCACCCCTGGAGCAATTACAGGTTAAGGGCCTTGCTCAAGGGCCCAGCAGAGCAGTGGCCTTTTTGGCAGTGACGGGGATTTGAACCGGCAACCTTCGGGATACCAGCGCAGCTCCTTAGCCTCAGAACCACCACTCCGCCCATAGATGTAGTACACTGTAAAATTCCTCATACTTTGAACCTGTATTCTGATAAATGGTTATCAATCTAAAAGGTTTTATTTTTTTATCTTTGTGAGCTTATCTCAGTTATTTCTCTATGAATGCGATTTATTATGAATTTTCATTATCTTGTGTTGCACTTTATTATAGAACAAAAGCAGTTGTTAAATGCAAACAGAACACTGCAAATATTATTTCTTATTTTTCTGCAGTTTTTTAGAAAATATGTCACTGTTTTAAAATCTGTGAAAGTGACCAATGTGTCTTTGTAACATGCTCAACTATGATTTGAGCTTAACCGAAGTAACAGATAACTTAGCTGACCAGTGTATTTTAAGAGTATTCTTTATATTCAGAAAGATGAGTTTTCTTTGCATATACTTCTTACTTTTTTCAATTGTGGCACCAATTTGCAGTGTAAGTTTAGATCTTTCACCTATTAACCTAACCTGCATGTTTGTCAGATATAGGAGGAAACCCGCATTAAAAACACACATACAATGATGAGGCAGCAGTGGAAACCTCTGGGCTTATGACATATAGATCAGCTGTTTTCTAGACATCAACACTGTGAGATGTTTTGCTTATTGCTTAAGTGAATAGCAACTCAACGCCTTATCATAGCCTGGAAAAATGTAACCTCAAGTATACATAGTTTTGAATTGATTAAAAATCTAACAAGATCTTAGGAGTAAATATGTTACTATCTATATATATAATTCACTAAGCTGGAAGACAAGTAGCCACCCATGGAAAGCATGGTGTGGATTCACTAAGCCGCCGACAAGTAAGACGCCCAAGACCATTGGATACGACGACAACTCGCAGAGCCACACCCACCAACTCGGACACGACAACTCTGAAAAAACGACATCATTTATGTTCGGTTGGGCTACAGTACACATGCACCTCTGAGCCACGTTGACTTTTTGGTTACGAGGCATGACCGCGTGCACCATAGCAAACTGTTTTGCACGCTACATACAGCAATTCGCATCCGCGACAAACATGCGTTTTCGGTTACGAGACACGACTGCGTGCACCATAGCAAACTGTTCTCCCATTTTATGTCAAAATAGCGAAATTGAAATGAGCTGCAAGATTGATGGGGAGGAAATCTGCAGTCGACAGTGAGAGAGTGAGACAGAGAAACCATTGAGTAGAGTAAACTGAATAAACATCAGCCTACCTACCTTTATAGTGTCCAGGGCAAGTTCCACAACAGCACACTGTTTTGGCGATAGTGACTTAGCTTCCTCTCTTACCATATGGTCCTGAAAAGCAATTTCACAAATAAGATAATCTTCTGTTCACCATGTGGCTCCTCTTTTCCACCAATGAACCCAGCCAATGATAAACCCATTATTACCTTCAACTTAGAAAGTTGTCCCAGTTCCTTTGCTGCATTAAAGATCAGCTGTGTGCCCTA
The DNA here is from genome assembly GCF_900747795.2 of Erpetoichthys calabaricus. Lineage (NCBI taxonomy): Eukaryota > Metazoa > Chordata > Cladistia > Polypteriformes > Polypteridae > Erpetoichthys > Erpetoichthys calabaricus. The sequence continues at coordinate 144,941,012 of NC_041405.2, forward strand.
CAAATAAAAAGACAGTAGGAGTTAACCCCCATAGATAAGTTTGAAAAGAGAAAGGCACAGTTCAAGAGCTGAACAGAGAAACGTGCAGACATGAGAGCAAGAAAACAAGAGAGGAGAAGAAGAGGAGCCAAGAGTGAGAGAACAGGCACTGGAAGGCACAGTTCAGTCTGCTACTGTGAGACAACTCAGATGGACAGACTCCTGTTTTAGTGGAGGGTTGGTGGAAGGGTGGAAGTGAAAGTGTCAAGGAAAGCAGCTATGAGGGCAACCAGACAAGTAGACAAAATCCTGACACGCAGCGAAACGAGGGAGCCCTGCAAGCAGAGAGAGGGGCTCGTGTCCGTGCAAAGTTTCAAAGTCTCCACGAGTGAAAGATACAAATAGCATTGAGGAACAAAGAACAGAGGAGCAAAAGGAAGAGAGACACATTGAGTACGGCAGCAAGGCATTTCCTTACATCAGTGTGACACACAAGCTTCACTCTTCCCTGTAAAGAGAGGAGAGTTAATGACATTGCAGCAACTGGTGCGGTACCACACCAGCTGCCCTTAGTTCCAGAGGTTTGTAGCTGTAAGAGGATGAGCAGCAGCTCCATTCTGTAGGATGTCAGGAAAGCCTTAGATTGGTTCAGTTCAGTAGCAGTGTCTTTAAGAGAAAATATCTAAATTGGACGGTCATCTTCACCACCAATAAACTGCTTCTTCCATGCTCTATTTACCAGATCCTGAACCTTATAAGGCCTATGAAATTTGATCCCTCCCAAGCATACACTCATTAATTAAATCTCTTTTTGGTCACATCAAAAAAGTAAAATTACCCCAGCTCACACAATCTAACCATTTCCTGAGTTAAAAACTCACAGAAGAGCCCACCACATACACATCTGTATCCTAAGTCAACCCAGATATTCCTCTAGGTGCATGTGAGCTAAGTGTTAAGCCCACTTGACCTGCTTTATACTGTTTTCCTCTCTGCTATATCAACCTAATCACTAATAAGAAATTTGTGTGGTTGCTCAAGACTTGGAGCTGCAGGCAACATTTCTACATTACTAATCAAACCATAGGAGGATCAGAGAGCTCTTCTCATTTATTACTCATTTACATTTAGTTAGAAACATACAGTCAAAAGACAAAAGCATATATTGGCAGCCAACATTGCACCGGAGATGCAGTGTGGAACAGGTAGACAGTGAAGAAAGCTGCAGTACAATGATTCTGAACGAGGAGCGGGGGGCAGGTGGGGGAGGTGGAGTACCTGAAATCATCCACAGAGACCAAGGCTGGATGGGAGAGGGCGGGAAACAGGAAATCCAGTCAAGACAATGCACAGAAACATGGCAACAAACCTAGTCCAAAATATCAGACCACCAGGGTGTGAGGTGGGCCCACAAGGGCGAGAATGGGTTTTGTGTGTGGGGCTGGGCCCAGCTGTTTACCGAAATGCACCATGCTGCTGTCTAGAAGAGACTGATATAGGAGAGCAAATTAGTAGGGGAGGGAAGAAGAGAGGGAATAAATATTTAAAGAAGTGAAGAGAATAAGGGGTATAGTTAGTGATGCATGAATAAAGAGAATTTACAGAACTAAGGAACCTCCCTAATTATAGAAAGAGATGTAATGAGGTGTAACTGAAGAATAATTTAAACTGTGACTAGGTAAAAAGGAGAAGAGTGGAACAAGGGTGCTGCCAACTCCCAGTGTTTCAAATTTACTTTCAATTTTGGTTTGTTGTGACTCCTATGTTGCTTTGTTTAAATGTCTTTAATGACTTTGGTTTAATCCTGTGGTGCAAAGATTTTATCAAACTGATTGTTTATTTGAAAATGTCGTGATAGTGCGTCAATATATGGCTGTGTGCCAATGCACTGTGAAATACTGGCTTTTCATCCAGGCAAGGTTCCTATCTTGCACCTGTGGCTGCCAGGGTAGGCCAAGGCTGCTTGGAATTTGACCATCAGGCAAAGAAGATGGCTGAATAGATGAAATGACTAAAAGTGAGTGAGAGAGAGAAGAGGAGGGGTGGGACTAGTAGAGATGGGCCAAAGGACCTAACCAGAGGTGTGGAGGAAAATGATTTAAAAAAAGAGAAAAATAAATGTTAAAAGTGAAAACAGAAAAAACAATGAAAGTGTAAAGAGTGCGAGACAGGGAAAGGGAACAACAGACAGGTGAAAGGTGGGCTGCGAAAACATGGACAATGAGAGTGAGAGACAGCAGAAGAGTACAGGGTTGCAAGAAGGGTGCAGCCACACATAACAAGGACTGGCCACCTGCAGCGACGCACTGGAGACAGACAGATAGACACACAAGTGTCGTACTTACAATCATCTGTGGAGTAGCCAGAGAGGCAGGGTGCAACAATCAGAGAAGAGGGTCAGTAAGTATCCATAGGCCCAAGTGACAACAAGAACAAAGTATTCATTAGAACAAAAAGGGGACACCCTGCAGCACACACTGCTCTGCTCAGAATGGCAAGCATATCTGCTTTTCTTTTTAGCCATGAAGTCAAGGAGGTGGATATTTAAGTGAAAGAAAGGTTACTGTAGGTACTGCCCAGTAGGGGAACACTGATCATCCACACGGCCTGCTAGGTGACACAGCCACACGTTGACCTAGGCTTTCTCATAGATCAGGTGAGAACTGGGTGCAGTAAGGTTAGTGACAGCTCGAGGAGTTTCAGTTATAGAAAAAGTCAAGCTGGGTAACACTGTGTACTTACCGTCTGATCAGTGAGAGGTGGCAACACGATAGTCTTCTCCATTGTGTTCATCACCAACTTCCACAATTCCTTAAGGACACGTTTCAAAACTGTTTTCTCACAGATCTTTGCAAAAAGGGTCAGGCTGCAGTGAGAATGTTAACAAAAAATTAGAACAGTGCTTCCTCCATATTTGTATCTTCATACCCTCTCACATGTATCTCATTCTCACACAAACTTGTGGCTTTACACAAATATCCTTAATCCTAAGGCAAAAATGACCGGTATTCCCCATTACATAACATTCCAGACCTATATGTATTATATGTGCTCATTATATATGCATGCATGCACTGGAATGAAAAAAGGAAGAAGAAAGGAAGGACCAAGCACTTGTCTCACATTTAGACTCATACTTACAGAGACTGCTAAATCACATATGCCAAGGGCTTGTATGTTACAGAATGCGCAGCATCCCTTGATTCACAATGCATGAATACTTTCTCCCTCAACATGCTTAATTTGCACATAATATATTTACAACACTCGTTTGCTCACTTGCTATCCAGGAAATCCATTATTGGTTGCAGTACATTGTCTGCATCTTGGGCTACACTGCTACAGGCACTGGCTGGTACATTGCCTGTACCCTTCACTTGGCTTAGAATGTCACCCATTTGCTTGACACATTCTTCAATATGTGGCTGGAAGCTGAAAGTGAGAAGAAAACAAAAGCTGGCAAAAAGTCTTGTATTGTACATCTAAAACCATTTCATGATAAGAATCTGTAATGGAGAATAATATCTAGCATTTATGGTAATAATAGTTTGTTTTATTTTCTATTTTTCAAGTTTAAAACACAGGAAAGGTGTATGACCCAGTCCTTGCCCAGGGACATTTACGATCTACCAGATTAGTTAATATCATTTGTTATCAGGGGAGAATTGACCAGGTGTGCAGGATAGTCTATGCACGTACCCCCAAAGAAGGGACAAGACAATTTATCTGGAATACCAGGCAGTTGAGATGAAAGAAACATGAACTGGATGGGGGCTGAGTATGCCTGACCAAGAGATGTGTCCAGAATGACAAGATTGGACTTAAATTAAGGGCAGACTGAAAGGCAAAATCTCTGTTTTATCCACCTTGTATCTCCCATTTTATATCCTGAGAAGACCATGTCTTTCAGATACCATATTCAGACAGGCAATGCTGTGTGACGCTATGCAGATGGCATGCTGGATCAAGGACCAGTATGGACCAGGCCATACCAGGACAAAAGAGGGACAGCCTGGTAATAAGAATATGGATGCAAAATGAACTTCTAAGTAGGTTGTAATGGTATTTTTATCACACTTATTTTTCTTTGTTTAATATTTTGGGTGTATTATTTATAACGCATGATGAATAAATGTGAAAGTTTCTCTCCCTGTTGTTTCCCTCCCTACTGCTTGGGAATTCAGATATAAAAGAAAGGGGGAATTGCTGAACTACTATACCTGAAAGTGTGGTTAGAGTAGGGAATTAGAGGTGTTTTGGTCAGGTCTACATAATAAAGATTATTAAAGGGAATAGGGACATGATATGACCTTATCTCAACATAAGTGCATCTAACAATCCCTCTAATCCCATTTCGATTTTCCATTGCAGTTTGCACATTTGCCATGATCTCCTATGTCAGTTGTTTTGCTTATTTCATCTATCCTGATTTGGAGTGTGCTTCTTGCTTCACTCCTGTTGTGTCTCATATATCCTCTTGGCTCATCCCATGTTAGCATTTTTGTTACATTACCTAATCCTATGTTTTGTAAGCACCAGTTCCTTATCACCCCCACCCCCTTTTGTCATTATACAGTATTTTAAGCATTTTGCCACTTTCTAACTCTTTTACACTTTAAGTACTCCTTGCATCTTAGGTCCTATGTATCATATTGCTACATTTCAAATGTTCAGTCTCAGCCCTTATAGAATTTCCCATTTTTTAAGCTCCACTTACCTAGTAGCAAAAACTCTGCTGAGGTCATCCAAGACATTGTTCAACTTTACCTGTAATTCTTTCAGGATGTCACTGGCCTCTACATTCAACTACAATGAGATTCATAATAATAATAATAATAATAATAATAATACAATATATTAGATATATTATTATATATATATACATTATCATCAGGCATGCAGCCCAAAGAAAGCAACACTCACATCTTTGCCTCCCATAGCCTCAAACATTTTCTCCAGCTGAACTCGTAGCTGCTGTATGTTGTTCATCAGGATACATGGCTGTGAACAAGAAAATAGTTTGAGCAAGAGAAATGTAATCAGAAGATTGCAGACCAAGTAAAACAGCAATAGGACTGGCTGATGGCATAAGGACAAAAACAACACAAGTCTGCATTGACCACATAATAGTAGGTGTGTTTTCCACACTAAGAGTTACTTACCACTTTCTCTTTGGAACAGTAGTTTGCAAAGTCCTTGGCAATAATATCAGCATAGGAAAGCAGCACATTGCTGATGGTCTGTCAGTTCACGGGAGAGGGACCAAGACAGAGAGAGGAAGGATAAGTAAAAAGGTCAAGCGCAGGAGTAATAAATTAGTAGTAAAGACTCCTGACACAGAATGTGGCTCTGGCACCTCACAGCACTTTGACTTCAGTCTTATTTCCAGCAGTGGTGTCAGTTAGTATATTCCACTCTACTTATGAGGATTTTCTTTCACTGTTAAAAGATGTGCTTTTAAATTGATTGATTTTTGTGTGGTTTGGTGAGTGTGTTATTCTGAAGGATTTGCCAGCACAGACTTTAGATCTCTCTGGCTCTGTATTGGAAAATTGATGGATAAATTAATAATCAAATTAAGGATGACAAAGTAATGTGGATTGCATTTTTTAACACAGGGTTAAAATGTCATATAATCTGGGAATGGTCATTATTTCCTATTTTAGATATGACCTGACAAACCAGTGAATTACTTATGTTATAAATCCTGACATTTTCTTGACTGGTAAATCATATTATCCAATTATATTATAGGGATTTGAAAACATGAAATCCAAAAGAGGATAGCATATGAATTAAGGATAAGTTGATCAATACCTCCTTCATCTATTTCCATTGCAGTTGCCAGGATTGAAGTTCTTTTAAGAGTACTATTGCTTTTTTTCCAGATTTTCTCATCAAATACAATTGGCTTTTAAATTAATAAACAATTCCTATCTCCTCTACCCTTATAAACCCACTTAAGATTCAGAAAGTGATACACATTCAATAATGATGCTAATGATTATTCTTAATTAATTACATTTACTGTATATAATGCTTTTCTAACCTACTCAAACCAATTTACATAGCAAGTAGGGAGCCACAATATTCACCACCTATGTGTATCATCCACATGGATGATGTGACGGCAACCATACACTCACCACACATTAGCTATTAGGTTGTGAAGAAGTGAGAGAGATAGCTAGTTAGAGACAGAGGATGATTCTGGGCCCAGAATGGACAAGGCCTTGGTGGGCAATTTATCCAGGACTTTGGGGAACATCCTATACTTTTAAAAGATCTTTTATGAGAGTCAGGACCTCGGTTTTATGTTTCATCCGAAAAACGGTACCGACTTAATGTCATTGTCACTGCACTGGGGCATTAAATCCACACACAGGCCATAAGATAAGTGTGTCTTGCTAGCCTCACCAACACCTCTTCTAGCAGCAATCCAAGCTTTTCCTAGATGGCCTCCCATTCATGCACTGACTTTGCCCAAACATGCTTAGCTTCAGGTGGATTACCTGTCCTAAAGTGCAGGTGGTAAGGCTGCTGGCATTTAGAGGAACAGGGACTAATATATGGCAAACAGTGATTGTCAGTGCTATTTCTGTGGAAATATGACCTTGTAGTTCATCGATGGAATATACTTTCTTACTTGAACAATACAGCGCTACTTTAAAAGATATGTATTCATAAAAGTAAAGCCCTTATAAGTGCATCACTAAGTGTCACATAGTAAGGCAGTTTTGTGAACTGATCCTGCAGCCTTATGGTGTTCAGGACAATTTCATAGACCCTAGACATCCCTCCCAGTAACTTAATAAAGCTGAGTTTCCATTTACACTACTCAATTTCTGGTCTAATTTCCACCCCCCCCCCCAAAAAACATCTTTTCTGTTTTATATTTACAACCTGACAAATCAATAAATGATTGCTTCTATTCTTATACACATTATATACCAATATGAATATGATAATAACTTAATAAATATAATCAAAATATATCAATGCTATATCTAGATTAAATGGCTTATGAACAAATGGCACTGATTTTAATTATGGGACCATAATAAACAGCAAATATAAATGTAGTGTGGGTGTCTGAGCCCTGTGATGGATTGAAATCCTAATCAGTGTTGGATCTCTATTGTGCGCTCAATGTTGTTGGAGCAAAGTGTGGCTCCCATGATCATAACCAGGATAAACAGGACAGAAAATGGAAGGATGGATGGATGGATAGCCTAACATTATAACACATCATAGAATAATTGCAACATTTGTGTAATTAGACTAGTATTTCTTATTAATTTCTTTTTATTCTGTGAGCTCAATCTCTCTTGATGAGAATGAGTACCAATGACTGATACAGACCTTTACAGTTGACTAAAGCCTCAGATCTTAAGCATCACATCCTGATACATATTTTAAAATGCTATGAAAAGTAAAAGACCATCTCTCTTACCTTGGCAAATCTTCTCATGTAGTGACCAACAATTTGTGGATCTGGACATTCCAGCTTCTTTATGATTTCAAAACTCTGGTTGAGCTGAGAAAAGACATCCACCACAGAGCAGGAGAAAAGTGCATGCTCTGAGGTTTGTTGAAACTAGGAAAGAAAAGTGTGATTAGTTATGCAAATATGCAGCTGATGCCAGGACTCACCCTGAGCCTGACAAGTTGCTCCCAAAGGACAGAAGAAGGCACAGGAACTAATGAGCACAGCATGGATGAACAACCTGCAGGAGAAAAAGCTCAGCTTTGCTTTGCTTCATCGCTCAGTAATCAATACTCTTTTAAATTTTACTAACTTGAAGAAGCCTTGCAGAAATGATTTACTCCTCATTGCCCCCAGGAAGCATCCTTGATTCCCATTAGATTTATTTGATTTCCATCAAGGAACTTGTCATAGAAACAGCTCCATTCCAGACACTTCATCTTTGGATGATTCTTCCATTATACTTTAAGATACTCACCCCATCCTTTTTGTCCCTTTCAAGAGCCCCATGCAGGAAATCACGAGAAACTTCCTCATTTTCATCAAGCCACTGAATAACAAAAGGCTCAAACCAGCTGCGACACAAAGAGAGACGGAGATAAAAACAGCCTTAAACAGCTTAATGCAAAGCAGTTCTGGAGACATGGAAAATGTCAGGGTTAAATATTGGAGACATTAGTGAGATAACCAAAAAATAAAAATAAGGGAGACAAAAAAATCAACACTTACGCAGGGTATTCTGGAACACGGTTTTTGAAGAAAGGCAACTCTGTCACATATTCATTGTATAGCCATTTGACCTTAAAGTGCAGGTTCATATAGTCTGCGCTCTTACACAAACGGTTCTTGTCATGTTCTGAAAGGGAAGGTCAATAAAGAGACAGAAGGAGAAAGACTAAGTTTAGAAAAAGAAATATGACAATGAAAAAGACCAAGACAGGTGTGAATGCCAGATGGGAAAAGATTTGAAAAATGCAATAACATGGTAATAGAGAAATAGTTGGTTAAATTAAAAGTGGACAAATAAAGTGGGAATGAAAAGGGTAGGAGAGAAGAAGGTATGACTGTGAAATGAACGAAAAATTGATTTATTCAGAGCAGGGCTACGGAGAAGCTGGGACCTATCTCAACAAGCATCAGGTGCAAGGCAGGAACAATTACTGGATGGAGTGCAACACACAAATACACATACACTAGGACCAATCTGGCATTGCTAACCTTCTTATAGTATGAAGAGGAAAATGTCACATGATAATTCCAGAATTACAAGTAAGGAATACAGCTTAATTGCCACCTCTCTTCATGTGTATTCTACACAGTAGTGTGCTTTATATCCATACATCCTATTGGGCTTTTTAATTGCTTGTGTAAAACAGTGTAAGACTCTTTATTACAAAACATATTTTCATGTTTCAGACTATTTATTTTGTTAATATATAGACTTTTTTTTTTGAATATATACAGTATCCTTTTTATACATGTTTTTACATTTATTTGCATTAAGCTAAATTCTCCACATATTTGTCCATATTTGAAAGTCTAGTTTATTTTGTGGCCATTTTTCTGACACTAGTGTATGTGCTTTGTGTTAAGCCATCTAATTTATTGCAATCTGGGAAATTAAACAATTTGTCGGCTACCTTCTTGCCCTTTACTTGCTGAAGACAACCTCTGAAATAATGTAATTTTGATGAATATTCTCCTATATTCTTTGCGTTTAAGACAATTGTGCATCCAACTGCACAACACCCTCTGGAAATCTGATGACTAGCCTCTCCAAGGTGCTTTATGAACACTTGTAACTGTATATAGTATAGAGCATTCCATTAAAATCCAGTTTTTTAATTTTAATCCACCAATGCCCCTGGACTTGATAACTATTTGCTATCATCTTGTTTGTAATTTTTTTCCATTTTTTCTAATGTGCATTAAGCTAAATGACCCATCATTACCAGGGCTGACCCAAACATTTTTCTATATAATGACAGCTTTACAAGTTTTCAGTCATTCAGGCATATAGCAATATCTGAAAAATACCAGTATAGTACCACAGAATAAACGGTGTCCACTCTGGATTATTTATTTGCTTTCAGTATTTTTAATCTTAGTATCATTTTACTCTGTACAGTTCACAAGACATTTAGTATTTAATTTTGCCTGTTGCTATTGACATGTTACTAAACTCTATACATGTAAGGAGCCCAGAAAATATGAATTCATATTAATTGTCATTTTATACTTTCAGCTTTCTGATCTTAAGACACTTTGGTTTGCTCCTTGATCATTATTTTACTGCTAAAATATTGAAAGAAATTCTTTGTTTGTTATCATTAAGAATATTTTTAGCTACCTGTCTTTTGTGAATTTGCACTTTTCTTTTTAGCTCCTACTGTACTAGTAGCAAACCTAGCATTGTGGGATTTTCTTTAAAGGAAAACTGGAAGAAGAGGTGTAGTTAGTGCCAAGAAAGGGTCAAAACTGTAAGAATTACTGTACAGTGCCAAAGCCAAAACAAAAACCAAGGTTTGAGTTTATAAATCGCAGGGATGAGTCAAAAAGAAACTAATCGGAGAGAATAACTAATCACAAAATCGAGCGTCAAAAAGTGTTTTTGGAATCTATACTCTAATAGGGAAATGATTTTATAGGTGACATTTTAAACCCACCACATTGTTAACGTAGGTCACTACCATTGAGAGCAAGCCCCTAACAACATGAGAGCTGCCCTGACAAAGAGAAGACAAAATAGAAATGTGGTGTCAAAAAGGTACAAAATAATTAATTACTACAAAACTAAATTTTAAATAAAAAACTAATAGAAGATTCACAATCAAGGGCTTAAGAAACCTCAAACTCAAAAACTGATTCAGATAAATACATAGATAAACAATAATGAACCCATTCATAAGAGGTGCTGTCATGTGAGCATAAGTGCTACAGCTAGCAGTTTTGTAATTTAGTTTAAATGTATTAGAACATTTTTTCTACAATGGTGCTTTCCAATTCATTTACTAATCCACTGAGAATATCTGTTAGGTTTCCTAATGCTTTTATTTTTTGCATAAAATCGTCCTGCGTTGTATGAAGTAATGTACAGAAATTACTCCAAACTTCTTTCTTCAAAGTTTTGTTGCATTTGTAAAAAGTTCAGCTTTATGAAATTACATTACCAGTTTGACTTCCTGCCGCTTCATTCTGTCTTACTTTTCTCTATCTAAATTATGTGACACTTATTATATTATGATCATTGCATCATTTGTGTACATAAAAAGAAAATATTAAGCTTAGACATACTGCCTTCACATAATGAGTTGTCATGGATTACATTTCTGAACTTAGTTCTTGCACTGTACTGTTTCTTAGTCTTTCCTTTTGGTATTTCTCCTCAAACCTAACTTGTATAATACCATTATAAAGTTGATTAATAGTTTAACTTTTGCTTTGAAAGGTCTGCAACACACCCAGAGTTTCATGCCTCAGTCCTCTAACCTAAATCTCCTCTTTTAGATGTGACTCATCTTCTTTTTGAATCAGGTGTGAATTAAATTATGTCAAATACAGTATATGATCATCCTTCCATCTTTTGAATCAGAGAGCTGCAGGCTCTCTGATTAAGATTGAGAAGTTTATGATTGATGAATAAACTGTTTTCTGTAATCACCTTCCATGGCATATTTCATGTCCTGAGCAAACAGATTCCACATGACTTCTGCGCTGATCTTACCCACATTCAACTCCTGCGGGAACCTGTAGAGAACAAGCAATTTAACTAGGGTAGAGGTGTTTAGAAAATGTCACCCTACATGGACAGAGTTCCACTAACTGGTTAAGACATGGCGTGTAAGAGTTCTTGTCCTCCTCGATGATGGACACAATAAGTGTGATGAGTTTGGACCAAAAGTCAAGGTTTTTGATACTGGGTCCCTGCTCTTCTGGTGGTAGCTCACCCTTCTTAGCCTGCAAAAACATGAAAGAATGTGCAGTGTCTTCAGCTGCTTGGTGCCCTAGTGTAAATCCAAAGAAGAAAGTTTTAGTGAGCATACTTACTGGGTCAGTCTGATATTCCCGACTGTACAACTCATGGCAGTTGTTAAAAATATATTCATAAGTGGAGTTCAGGCATGCTTTCACACAGTCCTTTACAACCTGACTGGCCCTGGGTGGGCTTTGCAGCTCTTGCACCTGAAAGGTGGAAAAGTTAGAAAGAAAAACTTGCAATGTTGTCAGAGGAAACATGAAGTACAAAGGTTTCTATCACTTGATGCCATCTGACCTTCATTCTAAAAAATGTAATGCTGGTGAGTAGGTCCACTGTCGATTTCAAGTCTTGTAGACGCTCAGGGCTGCTGGCAGGGAAGTTGTTCTGTAGGTAAGGAGACATATGACTTGAGAGAAAGGAGGAGTTTGCTTCATTCTCCTTCGCTAGTCATGACAATTCTGAGGTAGGGAAGCTTCTCTATTTGACCTATTAAAAAGCCACCCCTAAACCCAGTACTTGATTTTTTTATGCCACCTTCCTTGTTATTAAATAGCCCACTGCAGCAAACAAACTACCTAATACAAAATTGTATGAATATGTATAGAACATTTTACACAATAAGTTGCAATTACAAAACAGCACTTGACTAAGTCCATTGACTTCCTGCCAAACAAATGGGTGAAACAAAAACTCCAAACTGACATTAACCCTGGAGAAAACCAAAATTCTCTGCATCCATAAAGGAAATATTCAAAAAGACCACCAGCAGGCCAACCAACGCTTTCATTGGGTACAGAGCGTTGCCACACCCACCACATGACAAACCATTTTGAAAATATATAGCCTAAAATGTCAAGAGAAGAAATCTATGTATTTAGAATAGAGAGTGCAATAGGAAGGTATTAAATCATGCAGATATGGAAGATTATTTTCTCTGTTTATGCTTATTTCTCTCTGGATATTATTTCAGTAAATGGTTTATGATTTTTTTATACAATTGTTTATGATTTGCTCATTATAAAATAGTACTATTTACATATTACAGTATTAAATATTGAAGTTCCTGATATAAGTGTATAGTATGGTGTAATCCTCACTCGGTATGTAGAAAGGTCAATCCTCAGGGAGTTGTGTAGCTGGTCCAGAAGTTTCACAAACCTTTCTTTCTGCAGGGGGAAATAATAAAAAGATTCAAATGGTTACTACTAGAAAAACCAAAACTGGGATTAGTTTCTTGCACCTCATGAGGCTAAGCACTTAAAAAGACTCACCCCAAAATTTGAGGCTGAGAAGCGGTCTGAAGCAGAAACATTGGTGGAAGCGGTGGTGTGAGCGTAGTAGGCATTAATGTTGGCAAGCAAAGTGCTCATAACTGCAGGGACACCTGGACACATGTACTTGGAGGAGAGGCAAGCAAAATGCCTGGGAGGTGGGATTGAAGGTAGAATTTATAAGAAGTTGATTCTCTCGCCACATGTAGTTTTTCACCTATTTAATTATGATGGGCTTCAGCCCTTATGTTCAAAAATAAAGAGTTCCATTCTAATTTAAACCATTATTCTCTACCAACAGTATATATATAGAATGACTCACATATCAATACTCAGTAATATTGAGATACTTTATAGTTGGCAATCAGCCCAACACGTATATCTCCTTAAACAAACATCAACTCACAAAAGCACTCTACTGAATATTCTCAAAATACTATTATTTTGCAAGGTCCCATCATCAGATGGTTACACTCACGTCATTGCCTGGTAAATGGACTCCACACCATAACGCATGGCAAACTCGTCCACAATTTCTTGTGCTGTTTCTTCAAAGTAGACCTTCCAGGCATCATCCCCCTTGGCATCAGGGATTTTGACCACACCATTGTTTTGAACATCTGTCACATAATGGAACAGGTTCTGTGGGGGAGATGATCGATTAAGACTACAAAGTTGACATTTCCCACGCCCTATATCACTGTGCCATCATACTTGCCTCGTGCAAACAAGTGTACTGTACGTGGTAGGGTGCCACCTTTTCCTCGCCCTTGATCTCCACACTTATTTGCAGCCGAATTGCTCCAGACACAGCAGACTTGTCTGTACGCTTGTCTGTTTAGAATCAAAGATTGATGACAAGATAAATGATTTAGGAGAAACTAGATAAACAAGGATATTAGTCTAATCAGCGTACTTCTCTTCATCTTACATATTGCCATTTTTAAAGTTACCCTTAAGACGAACAGCATTCCAAACAAGAGAAAATGGTGTAAGTAAAAAGTGGTAGAGGTCATATTGAAGAATCATGGCATATAAAGCAAAGAATATAATTTGTGTCATGAGACAGGATAACATGAGATAACATTATGGACAAGAAACATTGGATATGCATCAAAAAGGATATACAGTTGATAATATTGAATGGAAATGGGACCCATCCTCATATCCCAGAGCTTACCCAAATTGTACCACACATCCATCTCTCCACTCAGTGTTCGAACTTCAATGATTGTCTGACCCAGGAAATCATCAGACTCGCGCTTAAACCTCTGTTTGACCCGGGATTTAATGTCATCATCTTCATCCCAGACTCTAACCTTAATCCTGTCCGAGGAGTTGTGGCACTCACTGCATATAGAGTAAGTAAGGGTCAGATTTGTGAGTATAGGTTCACATTAACAATTATATATTGCTGTCCACTTACCCTCCCTCAGTCCATGCTAGGGCAGAAGGAAGACCAGATAACCCTAATGAAGGACTAGCATGCAAGAGAGGTATTGGATTCACTCACAAGTGGAAATTCTCTTCCCAAACGGGGTTCAGATTTCCATATATGGTCTTTGTCCTCTTCTTAGTTTTGCCAACCTGAACGGTTACATATGGATCACTAGAGCCTGTCTTATCCTTGGCTTGAAGACCTTGAGCACAGACCACTTATTCATTTGTTAAGAGAGAGAAAGAGACACACACACACACAATGAGAATATATTTTCAAGACAAATCAGTTATAGACACTCCGAAACACATGTATTAGACCTTTAGGAGAAGTAATAAGGAGGGAACTCCTGGCAGGTCTTACCTGTGATACTGATCTTAGCTGACCACTTGGATGTTCCATCAAGCACACTTTGTTTGATCTGTTTCATTTGTTGGGCATGGGGACCCTTAACCACACCAAAAACCTCTTGAATAAGCTCAAAGATCTCTGGCTTGTTCCTTTCTCGTATTTTCATCCGATCTTTAAGAACCTGGATGATATTCTGCGTCCTGTCTTCAGCACCATGTTTGGAGCTCTTCTCAGCAGCTCCTGCAGGAATGCAATACATAGATGCAATGAGTGGTATAAGAGAAAATGAGTAATAGATAGAATAATTAGATGGGCTAGAAAAACAGGAAAGTTCTGTATAATGGGAGAATGGTGTACGGTATGTGACTAAAGCTATTGAAGACTTCTACTCACTTTGAAGACAGTCAGCATTCAGCAGGTCCTGGCACTTTTCGTGACATTTCACTCCACATTCTGTGCAACGCATACCCTGGCGTGCAATGCCCCACAGCAGTCCCTCACACTCATAGCAGTAGGTAGGCGTGGTGGCTGTCCACACCTCAAAGTTGTGGGGTGTTGTGGAGGAGATGGGGTAGATGAGGGCCTGCAGTGTTTTTCGGTACACATGATTCTTCTGCAAAGAAGGGCAATCGCCAAGGCGGAGATCCAGTCAGTGACCAGATAGTGAAGATACACATCATACGGGAACAACCACAGGAAAAATTTGGATGGGAGGATCTTACCAGCTCCTCATTGTTCAGAGTGCTGGAAGCAAGTGCAGAGGGGATCCCTACTTTTCGAGAATTAACCAGAGTCTGGAAAAGTAAAACAGTAATGATTAAGTTGGAGGAGATTTCACAACAGGTAAAATGAGAACAATATACCCCCATCATTTAGAAAAAAGGAATATTTACTCACCATAGCCTGGGGAAACAGTGCCATTATTGGAGGGAAAAAGACATTTGTTAGCTGATGGAATCTTAGACGTACTTCAATCCATAATTCAAGAGGAAAATGAAGAGCATGATTTGCAGCTGAAGGGCAGGGGCTACTGACAAGACTTTATAAGTAAATTCCCTGCCATGGGAGCAAACCGGAGAAAATCAGACAGCTTGCTGGCCTTAGACTGGTGGCACATAGGTCTATACCTTGCCCCTACCATATTCATTGTATTTTTCTTAATATTGTTTTGTGTAGATAGACTGAGTGAAAATGTCTTCATTTTTTCAGTTTAGTGAGATTTGACACCTACATCTGAAGGATGTATCTCCTCTGTAAAATGTAGTCTACTTCAAACTCATGTTGTGCCTAAAAGGAAAATTCACATAAAGTTAGAGTGAAAAGCCTTAGTAAATGGGTTAGATCAGGTGTGGTTTTCCCCTCAAACAGAATGTCTTAGGACCTGATTTGCACTTTTGAATCAGATAAGGACACTTGCAAAGGGGTGCAAGATTTCAGTCACATGAACCTTAAGCCATCAAGTCTTCAATAACTTTAAACTTAAAGGTTGATGATTTTTTGGAGAAGATTCTAAAATTAAAGATGCAATGTTGGGGAAAGAGATTTTAAAAAGGGATAGCATTAAATTGGGCAATGACTTAAGACAATGTGAAAGATGTGGTTGGTGGTAATCTACACCAAAAATTACCCTGAAACATGTAACCCTGCATGACTTTGAGAATCAAACATTTAGACAAGAAACTGTGCATTGGGAACAGATTTCTCCACTGGCTTAACATTTTCCCAGAGCTTTATTTTGTTCTTTTTTGAGGGAAGGATAAAAGAACAATGCTCCACATAGAGTGAGGTCATCAGCAGAGTCTCTTGGGGGTCTGTCATGGGACCGTTACTTTTTCTGATTTATATTAATGACATAGATTTCAGTATAGTGAGTAAACTTGTGAAATTCACAGGCTACACTAAAACTGGAGGAATTGCAGACAATGAACAGTCAGCAAAAACAATTCAAGAAGACTTGGACAAGCTTAAGAACTGTATGAATGCTTTAAAAAATGCACTTTAATGTAATAAAGTGCAAAGTATTAAACTTGGACAAAAGGAATGTTATTTATAAATACAAGGTGGAAAACACTGTCTTACGGGAAGCAAACTCCAAAATGGATTTAGAGGTTTATGTTGACAACAACATTTTCATCATCTAAGCAGTGCACTTGAAGCTATTAAAAAAGACAAATAAAGTGTTAGGTTGTATCATAAAAATAGCTGAATATAAATCAAGGGATGTCATGTTTAGGCTATGTCAGGGGTGAACAATGTCGGTTCTGGAGGGCCGCAGTGGCTACAGGTTTTTATTCCAACCCAATTGCTTAATTATAAACCAATCCTTTCCAATCTCAGACCTTATTTAATTTTATGATTTGTTAGTCTGCAATGTAAAGGTTTTTACATCGTAGATCATAATGATTTCAAGCCTGTCACATTTTCTATTAAGTGTTTTAATAAATCAAACAGTGCATGATGAACACACAGAGATGTAAATGGAAACAAGATAGATAGTGAACTGCTGACTGAGTTGTCATTTACAGTACATCTTATTGCTAATAAGGAGCCATTAAAACAGTGAATGCAGCTCTTTAAGATTGAAATAAGCAATTAAGGGTGGGGAACCTTAACACATGGGACCACTAAAATGAAGCATCAAAATGTCACTTGAGCAATAAGTGTTTCATCAGCAATAATTGACTTCTCATTAAGAAACTGGGTTGGAACAAAAACCTGCAGCCACTGCGACTCTCCAGGACCGACATTGCCCACCCCTGGGCTATGTAATACACTAGTGAGATTGCATCTGGAGTATTGTGTGAAATTCTGGTCACCACACTACAAGAAAGACAGCAGCACTTGAAGCTCTGCAGAGGAAAGCAACCAAGTGCATTCCAGGACTTAAGGACATGTCGTACTCTGTCAGACACAGTGAAGTAAAACTCCTTATTCTTGAACAGGAGAGACGGTATGGGGACCTAATCCAGGTCTACAGAAGTATCAAATGCACTCTAAAGTATATCCAACAGAATTCTTTCAAATTACTGTTGAATCAGGTATTCAGAGACATTAGCGGATATTAAGGGGAAGTGCGTTTAGGATTGAAGAGTTGTGGGAATCTATAGCAAACTACTAAGACATGTAGTCGAAGCAGAAACCTTGACAAACTTTAAGAAGTGTCCAGATGAAATATTGGGACAGCTTAGCAATTAGCTAAACAAACAATCTTGATGGACTGAATGGTTTCTTCTCTCTTATCAAATTACTTCTTTTTCTTATGTTTCTAGGGCTACAATTGTAGATGAGAGTCTTAGTTTTTCTCCTGCTGTTTGAAGAGGCCAGACCTATCTAAGGTCAGCAATATATTGAACACAAGGTGTACACAATGCAAACTACAGAAAGCAAAGCAATAGCAAACAAAGCATAGGAATTTTAGGAGAGGTGGAGGAGAGGAGGATAACAAAAGGCTGCTGAACCTGGACCTGTCAATATTAAGAGGAACATGTGAAAGCTATCTTTTCTTTTCTTTTCTTTTTTTTCCACAGCAGCACTTACTTGCCCTTGCATCCCTTCTTCCCCATGCATTGCCTCTCGCAAACAGCCTAATAAGCAGCATGCATCAACTCATTTGATTTCCTCCAGCAGGCCCATCCTCAATGATAGGCAATAGTGGTTTAATTGAGTCATAATCTATTGTAATAATCTTTCACATTGTAAATTTCCACCACTGAGAGAATCAAACTTTCTGGAAACAGTTACATTGTGGACTGGGTTGTGCCCTCTGATGAGCTCCCTTAAAGAGACAGCACCCTGACTAATAAAAGTGGTAACAAAGCCAACTGACACCTAGGCTGAATAATAAACTATATTTCTAGAATACTTTCTGTGGCATCAACAATTACTAATTAAGGATGCCCATTCAATTATCTGGATTAGTGGAAAGCTCAACCTAAGATAATTTTCTCATTTTTTGATGTCGTTTCCAGAATAAAGCAAAACGTTTGCCTAAGGTAGGCAATGAATAATGTGCTCAGATTGCAGAGACCCCTTCCCCACAACTTTACCTATACAGTAAATAATATGGCAGTTTTCAAATTGAAATCTGGTCTGGGCCATTAAGTTGTCTCAGGCTACTCATTATGCCACATTATTGCTCTTCTTTTTCTTATAAGCCATAACTGCTAAGGCATCATTTGGTACTACATGTGGTGCTGTCTCTTTAAATGAACTACTAAGCCTGTGGTAAGCTCACCAGGCCAATGACAAATGGGAGAGATTTGTGCCATGGTTTAATATCAGGCATGCTGTCAATGCTCTGCAAGACAGCCACTCCCCTAGTCAGACCAACAGGGAAGGACACAATCCAAAACCCAAATCAACAAGCCTGCTATAACAAAACATGAGATCGATATTAACAGAGGCAACTACAAGAGCCAATCAACAAACAGATAAAGAGAAAGCAACAGAAGGCAGAACAGCTGGAGCCTCCTCTCAACGGCAGGATAGAAGAAGAGAATCCATTAGTCAATCAGGAGGAGTAAGAGGAAGAGTAGACATTTATAAAAAGGGATTTAGGGAAGGAAGGCTTATAGAAAAAGAGATGGGAATGAAGCAAGAAGATGAAATGGAATGTAAAGGAAAAAATACATAAAAAGTAAGAATTGGAATGGAAGGTCAAGTGATTGAAAACAATGAACAGGAGAAATATGGAAATAAAAAGCAGGCAGACAGAAGCTGGATGGGGGAGGAGAGGAGTATATAAGATAGAGTATAGGGTTGAGTGAGAAAGTTTGAGGAGCTGAAAGAGTATTGTAGACGAAAGTGCTGAATGGAGGAACAACAGCAGAAAACAGAAAGAGCAATGGAGAGGTGAAGACAAAACAGAGAGAGAGAGAGGGAGAGAGAAATTTGTTAACTAGAACTAGAACAGAACTGATTAGCAGAAAAAGTGTCAGAGACAGACATGACCAACAAAAGTGGAGAGTGAGTGAACAGGAGATATAGACATAAAGGAGGAAGAATGGGGAGGAAGAGAAACAAAAGGGGCTTATAACTGAAGAATGTGAAAGAAAATAGGAGAAGGAGAGGGCAGGGACATAAAATCTTTGGAGAATAGACAGGGGAGAAGTGGAAGGGTTTTGAGAAAGAGAAAGTGAAAGGACAGGTGGTACAGAATACAATGAGAAGCAACTAGAGAGGGTGTTTACGAAGGGGTGAGAGGAGAGGAGTTACAAGGAATGGGTCATTAAGAGGGGGGCAGATTCAGAGTGCTCACCAAATCTCTAACTAGAGGCACCGCTTTCCTCTTTCGAAGGTCAGGCATGCTGTCTATGCTATACAGCGCCCCACCTGGCCTGCAGAGAGACAACAACAACATCATGTAGGCAACATCTTCTCCACCCTGCAGTGAGCCCAAAATGTGAAGGAACAACAGAACTTACATTGACACTAACAAGCAAAGTAGAACCTTTGTTACACTGGATTTGTGAGATTTCACATAGTGCAGAATGCAGTTTGTCTAGTTTGAAGCACAGCTGAGGAATGCTGGCCTGGATACCTGAAGACTCCTTGGACATTAAAGTGACACCCTTCAAAGCTCTTCCATCCTCCAGTGATGTATGACACCAGTGATATAAATGTACAACAATGCCCAAAGTTCACTTGAAGATGTAGAATTATATGCCCCTTTGTATCTATGTGGTAGAACCAGTTCATACTGACCTTGCAGCTAAATCACCAGAAATGTTAAGAAAGTGTACCAAGTATGCCAATGTCTTTAAATTTCAAGGTTCTACCACTTTTTAGGGCATAATAAGCCACTCTGAACCAAACAATTGCATGGATGTATCTGTGAGTGTTGATCTTGGGTACAAATATACATTTGAGTTAAGGGCATCATCTGTAAGTGTGTACAGTAGTTAAGTATATCAGAGTAATGGATGTACTTGGGCACTTGCCCTGCATTATTTTAGTTCTGTGTACTGGTACCATGGGAACAATGTAAACAACAGGAGCCAAAAGCACATGTGAGTCTATCCATGTGGGGCACAGTACACATTTTGAAGACAAATTTATATTTCCTACTCTTTCTGGTATGCCAGTAATATGGTTGCATATGTATATGCATATTAAAGATGTTGGAGCTGTTGATGTTCCAGTGTTGTGGCTGTAATCTAACACACAGATAGTACAGGACTAGTCAGATGTGCAACTGACATGGACCTACTTGAGCATTATGTTGCTACGAGCATTTCAGTATCACAGGAGTGTAAAATGCCATGTACATAATGGAATTAAAAAATAAGTTTGGTACTTTTCAGGTCAAAGTTATCTTATTTTATAAGATATATATTAATTTGTCATGGACAATTTTGTTCCTAAGTTATGTGTTTTTATAGATAAAAAAAATAATAATATATATATACTAGGGGGCTCTTCCCCCTGCTCGCAACCCCCATACGGGCACTATGCGCCAGCCACTTTGCGTCTCTGCCGCTTGCGTATGTGGATTTCATTTTCACCAAACAACAAATCTTTAAATTCTTGTGGATACGCCTCTTCATTGGGAAGAAACACTACTTTTCCCTGATGGCAACATGAATTAGACGATCTACAAGTCTCCGACTTAAAGTTTAAAGCCAAACAATATCTACATACTTCTGTCATATCACCTACTGTATGTCAATATATTCGATCTCTTTTCACTGTTCCGTTATTTCACTGAGTAATAATTTCCATTTGTTTGTGCTAATGCAATCTTTACTATCAGTTTTTTGAGACTTTTGAATTTTAGTACTTTCATAATCGCTAACCTGCTCTGCATGTGTACCGCACCAACGTTTTTGAACCTCTGTACGATGTTTTACTTTGTCTTCTACTCTTTGTCTTTTATTTCCGACCCCATTTGGAGCTGAGAGTGCAGGAACTGTGTCTGACAATAGCATTCACACAAATGAGAAGTGATTGGACTGTGGGTGTGGTTGTAAATGTTTGAGAGGAGGGTGGAACTTGTCAAAATCTCAACAAAATGATATTGGAAATAATTCATTTTATCACACATTCTTAACGCTATTTTTGCTCAGGTAAAGATGCATTCCTAATCACTTGTCTGATCACTGCAAATGTTGTGGGTGGAGTTTTTATTTAAATATGGAAGTGAAATACAACTAAACTACACACGTCTGAAACTGTTTAGCACGATATTACCTTATTAACAAAATATTTAAAAAATGCACATATCCAGGATGTAAAAATAAAATTAAAAAAAAAAAATTGTTTACAACAATGTCAATTTCATTTATTAGCAAATTGAATATTGGATAAATTAGTGGCTTTCATGTAGGGTGACACTGCAGTGCAGTCATTAGTGCCATTGCCTTACAGATCTACCATCCTGGGTTTGAATCTTGTGTTCAGTTGTTGCCTGTATGGAATTTGCACCTTGAGTCTCAACTCATTCATTGGTTAAGAATCCTATCTTCAATTCAGATGCACTGTATTGTGGGAATGTGCTTTTCCTGTTGATCTTTAGCTCTGAATTTCCCAGAAGTAAGTATTAATAGTATTTTTGCAAAAATGCACAAATGTTGCACCTTAATAATGGACGTGTGAATTATATGACATGAGTTATGTAAAAGTTTGTTTTTCTTTTTCCCATGAAAATTTTCACATCATTTGTTGTTTGAGAGATCTAGTCAGTATTTTTGCCCATTATATCATAAATTGTTTTTTCTCATTCTTCATAAAAATATGCAAATAAAATTTCTTCTCATCACTAGTCAAGTGCAGCAGGTAATATCTTTTCAAAACAACACAATCATTATTTCAAAATAACGCAATACTTTTGTGAAGTGATGCAATAAAATTTTTTTTGAGTGGCAGGAATAAGCTTTCATGCTGAATAACTTTCTTGCCTTGAATATAGACATTCGTTTTAAGGTTTTTGAATTCACGTTTGGACCAGTGCCCCATATACCCCATTTTAAACCACAAGAACAAGCTCAGCATTTAATTTATTTATTTATTTAAAAAATACATCACTTGAGGACACAACTTCCCATGACAAATGAATGTATACCATGACTGTATTCTTATCTTTGATTTAAAAAATGCATAACTTGTCCTTTAAAGAGCTGCCAAAAAGTCTAAATGGAACAGTGTTTGGGTTGTATGCAGGTGTGTTTAAATTGACTTAACTTTGCAGGTGTGCCAGTGTCATGAGTGTATCTGCATAGCACAAGTGACACATCTGGCCCTGTGGAAACCGAATGTGGCACTGCAGGTGCACATTTACTTACCCCCCTTTAAACCATAAGGATTGAGCCCCAACATTTTCTCCACGAGCCTGGTGAGGAGGAGAGAAGACAAAGATAGTTAGGTTTCTTGGAGTTACACCCTGTGCACAAATCCCTTCCTCCCTTCCTTAGCCAGTATTAGACATGAGAACCCCCCTCCCCATCTCTCTCTTTCACACATTCTTTCTCTCTTAAACCATCTCTCTCTCTCTCTCTCTCTCTCTCTCTCTCTCTCTCTCTTTCAGCTTGCAAAGGGGAACTGTTTGGTTCAGAGTCTCAGCTGCTGTTGTTTTCATGGACAAGCCATACCAAACCAGACACACCAAACTGTGAGGACCCACCTGTCTTGCCGTCTCCGAGTGCCCCAATGAATATCGCTATGGAAACAGCTGGTGACTGGAACACAAAGGTGAAGAAACAAAACAAAGTGCCAACAAACTGAAAATAATTCAAATCAAGACATCAGCAGACAGTGCCAATCAAAACAAAAGCAATGAATTAACAGGAGGAATGGAAGTAGCAAAAAAGAACTAAGCAACAAAGGTAAAAACAAAAAAGCTGACACACACAAAAACACCACAAGACACTGGGGCCAACACCGTGAGACTCTACTTCCTCCCCTTATTATCTACCAGTCACACCTTCACAGTGCCTGTCTCTTAATCTGTCTCTTAATCATAAAATAGCTCCAAGCATTTGGTCAGTGCCTTTATTAATAATAACTAAACCTTTCTCAGTGACTTCCAAATCCATTGATCAACACATACCCTAGGACCCACCTCCTCAACTAGTGATCTATACAACCCTCCCTTAGAGTCAGATTTAAATGCTGTGGAGAAATATGCCTTTACCCAGAGACCCCAAACATAAACCACTTCATGCTAAATCCAGTTACCCCAAAGAACCAAAGCTCCCACCACCAGTATGTACAGTCTTTACCCTGTAAACATTCTTCCATCAAGTCATCCTCTCACACTCAAGCAAACACTTTCCTTTCCCAGCTAAAAAAGTCTTTTCCTTCTTATTGGTCCATGCTTTCATCTGCCAAAAATAAATAGTCCCACTTCTCCCAGTATACACACAGTTCTCGACATCACCATTCTTTCAATGTGACTGCTGATCATTGACCCCTGCTCTTTTTCTTCCCCCTCCCAAACACATTCTTTCCTCTAAATAACTTCCCACTACTAGTTACAAACCTTAATCCTGTGTCATATTAACGATATTCCCAAAACGATTTTCCCTAGCAACTCTTGCAATTACAATACCCCCTGGTACTGATGAAATGAATCCACAAAATAGTCAGTGGACTCTACTTCTCTTCAACTAATCCTAATATCCCAATGCAGTAAGTTAGCAATGCTCTTTCTGCCAGTAACTAAGACTCAGTGTCATGTCCTTCCTTTTATATGGACACAATAATGCAATGACACTGTGGGTTGGATGAAACCTACTGCTTGTTTATGTTGCTTTCCTCTTAAAATGCATCCAAACCAGCGATTCACCCTATCTTTCCTTTGGCTCTCTTTAAAATCCTTTAACATGGGGCCACAAGCCCATACATCTGCTTACCTCCTGTAGCTGCATTCGGACCTTGTTGAAGAGCCTCAGCCAGTTAGCCTTAGCTCTGGACATGGAGTCATGCCCCACAGGCTCCTCCACACCAAAGCTGTGAAAAACAGAAAAGTGCCAGTAATGAAGAGATGGGAAAAAGACCAAGGAGCAAGATCTGAGTCATTTATATCATGCAGATGAGTTTACCTGTCCGGCAGCTTTTCTGGCTCTGTTGGGGGCACAGCATCAGGCTGTGTGGGCAGTGGTTCTTCAGGTGCCTGCCGATTTTCTGGAGCTGCCTCCTCTGTAGTCTGAGAAGGGATCTGTTGGGAGAGGGATGGCTGCTTTTCCAGAGTGGGCTTGACTGATGCCAAGGGGGCCGGTATTGTCTCTTCCTGCTGCTCAGTTAAGTAAAGATCAATATCCTCATCATAAAGGGGCTCTTCCTCATAGGCACCCTGGTCTTCCTCGGGTTCATAGATTTCTTCTTCCTCATAGAACTCATCTCCCTGCTCGTAGCCAACCTCCTCCTCTCCCTCATCACTGTAGATGCCAGGAGGTTCATCTGTCTCCCAGTCAGGTGACTCCTTGGTATAACTGACTGAGCTGTGGCAGGAGTGGTAGGACTCCTCTGCTTCTGGGTCATCATCCAGCTCTGACCCTCGAAGGCTCTCATTGTCTTCCTCAGGATAGAATTCTTCACTGAGCTGGGAGCTCCCCCGACTCAGCTCTGCTGAAGATGCATATCGACTACTGCCAGTCGGGCTGGGTGGACAAGAAGGGCAGACCAACTGAGCAGATGGGTGTGCCAGTGTGTAGATACGCACTTTGCACCACCGGTCACACAACTGTATGCTCGCAAACATGACTACACTCATGCACACGCACACATAATCAAACAGCACAAAAACACAACCACGCGAATGCTAAATTTACACATTACGCAATCACAACCTCACTTTCAGTTACATGCATGCTGACACAACTCACTCCTCCTTCTAACATTCAAGATAGATGGATTGTGAAAGACCTGGAGAAAAAGGTCTAATGCTTCAGAATGTGGCCTCCTGTTTTTATAGGTATAGACCAGCAAAGAAAATCAAGACCCTGTAAGGACGTTCACTAGTAGCTTGAGTGGCAAAGATTCCCCCTTGCAGTGTAGTCCGTTAAAAACCAAGCCCTTCTGTTCACATGACCTAAGATTAAGAGAAAAGGACAACCTGCAAGTTGGAAATTTAGTTCATTCCCAGCCTCTGAAGAATAAGTATAAGGAGGAAATCCACACTGCAACTGGCGCAGTCTGTATGTACAGAGGGCCCTGTCCATTATAATTGAGACAAAGTAAGAATTTCTGATTAATTGAAAACAAAAGGACACTAAGACATCTCTTAAGGTATTGATGCATTCATAAGCAAATCAGTAACTAAATGTACTTATCCTACTTTTCAAATTCAGAATAATGAGCGAATGCACAATAACTCCACTTTTATATCTATAGCCTATAGCGATCACACATCCACAACGGCACACATGATTATGCAAATAAGGACTCTGACGCAAATGTATTTGTGATTATACAAATTCACAAGGTACTTACACGCCTATAACTGCATGTAATCACAAGCTTACTCGCAGCTGGGTACATTCACATTCATACACTCCTCAAAAGTCAAGTAAGAGAAATACACACATGCTTGCAGCTATACGAACACAGAGTGAAACTCTTCACACATTTGTAATCATATTTACATACAATCACATTAGTAACTGCACAAAAGTACACAGTCACCTGTATACACTGCAACACTAGTACACAATTTTACAGGTACAGCCATTTGCTTTTAATCATATTGCACATAACTGCACACACAACTAGCTGGGCTCAAAATTGCATTCAGTCATATACACTGCAGAGCTACATATTACAACCACATGCTCTGCCAACTAAAAACACAGCAACATAAACGTAAAATCTCATGAATAACCCACCAAAGAGCTTCATACAAGCAAATACCCTCAAACAGACCACCACGCACACCCATGAGATTATCTTAACACACAAAGTATTACACAGTTGTAGTCACAACTAGCATTAGCAACACTGCATTACCTATAACTGTGCAGAGATATACATAGACCCACAAAAGCTGCACACACTCACACTCCAGCACACCATTAGGCATCCTGCATGCATGCGCAGGACATTGCACACGCAAAAGGACATGCAGAAGACACTCAAAATCAACACAGCAGAATGCGTGTGACCAGCAGCAACGCTAAAGAGGAGCAAAAAGCGCACATTCCCAGCATGGCTGGGCTACAGGAGAGAGTTGCACCCTCTTCCTAGTGTTAAAAATAGTACCTGGGCATCAGGCCTCTGTTATTAAAACAGACGCATCTGAAAGGACCAGACTGGTATCTGGAAAGGTTCACCAGTGTCCAGCAATACTGACACCCCATTGAATCCTTTTCTGAAATGTAATCCAGCACTGAATGGCACTGGCCATTGATGCCTATGCTTTGGGAATTTGAAGAAACAAACTGTTCAGCTCAGCTGTCCTTGCTAATATTTAATTTACTTGCCCACTCTGACTGATCACCTCACCATATTATATGTAGTCCTGTCTGCTCTCACCTTTCATATGCACACAAAAAAATTTCTGATAAATTCAGCCTCACTGACTCCTTAAAGTTTTCCTTTAATAATCAACCATTAATTACAGCCACCTCAATGTGACCTCTGCCATTTCTTCGCCCACTGATCTATGACTTCAGCTATCATTTATGACCACTTTGGTGTTACATACTTGCCATAAAGTACATCCCTATCTGATACATACATTATTATCTACCTGTGTGATCTTTATAATTTCTTATATCTGGTCTACTGTGACCTCAGGCATTGCTGACACATGACCACGTGTGTAACTCAGGTGTTACTCATAGCCAACCTGTGTAACCCAATGCCATCCCAATCTCTGTTCTAAAGCCCTGCCTCACTTGCTCATGCAGTGTTTCATGAAGTCCCAGCTACCACCAGGAAACTCATTAATGCACTCCAATACACCTTCTCCTGCTGTACTAAGCAACCATGCTGCTCCACTGCCTGACTCTGGTACACACGAGCCTCAGAAAATAAAAGAGAGAGACAGAGAGAGAGCACCAAGAAAGCACACATGCAGACATGGCCGGCACAGGACAGGGTACCCACCACAAGCACGGCTAGAGATGAAGGCTGGCCACCCACCTATCAGAGAGGGATTGCCTACTGTCTAGCGAGTACTGCCGACTGGTCAGCCTGCTAGAACCTGAGGCTGATTCAAGGTCGCTGCGCCCATTGGTGGCAGAGTCTAAGCTATCATAGCGTCTGCCAGGGAAGGGAGGAGAGGTCTGTCAGTACCCGCCAGAATGGTCATCAGATGCTCATCCTATCTACATGGGAGTTGCCACCTTATTGCTATAACAATGTGGCTATCTTCTGGCCAGTGCATAACAGCAGGGAGATGGTTATACCATGCACAGTTTGATATCCCACACACTACAGGAAATGATCCTCAGTGGCTAGACAGTGGGAAATATTAGCAGCTGACCACCCATGGGCTCACCATATGGGAAATCCCACATGTGGGAGAACTATTTTGCATGCCTATGTGGTAACTCCTTTAGGATGTAACAGAAAATGACTGTACAAGGGCTACACCACCCACAGAAGGATTACCTCATTGCCCTCTGGTGATCAGAAGAGTCCAAATCACAGCTGTGCATAGAGCTTGTGTATGAGTCCCGTGAGATCTGCTGCTGATGCCTCATTGGATACTGATGGACAGAGGCATTGGGTTGGGAGGTAGTGTAATAAGGTGGTGGAATGCTGTTACTGGTCTCACTACGATAATCACTGTCCCGGTCATCCACCGCACTGTCAGGGTCATCATCTATATGGGCGAAAAAAAGTGTTATCATATCTTTGCTAAAACAACATTTTTGTTGCTTTCCCCCTCTGGTCTGGTCACTCTAATCCTGGAGATTTTTGCTGAACCCCTGCCCTCCAACTCAGTGCAAAACCTGTACTCACTTTGCTGGTCCCACCAGAGATTCAAGTTACCTGCAAGGAGAACAGAAAAATAGAGGGGAGTGTAGGATTAGTCTTCGGTGGTCAGCAATGGAGAAAGTGGGAAGCAACCAGATTTCACTGCCCAGCAGTGAATTCATTGATGCAGACTAGGTGACAAAGTAGCCTGTTTTATTTGTCATTGCTGAATATAGACACTAGATCCTACTAGTCATAAATTAATATACTGACCTGAAGAAGGCAGTAAGTTAATAGATCTCACTGGTTAGGGGTAACTTCAGGGACCCAGGAAAAGTAACAGTAAATTGTATCTTAGCAAGCAATGATGACTGCATTAACCTAGAGAAGGTGATAGGTAGACCTTACTAAGGCAACAGGAAACCATATGTCATTGGCCATTACAGACTAATGTCAACCAATTATACTTGAAATATACTAATCACAATAACCTCAAGAAGATCAGAGATGATCTCAATCAACTGCTGTAGGTTGTGTAATTCAGACCACTATAGCCTCAACAACATGTCAGTGAAGGAGAGTTTCCTGACGAGGAGTGAATACAAGCCAGAAACCATGAGGGGGAACCACGTCTTATGGTATTGTTCTGACTATATTAACTTAAAGAATACAGTATTTCAGTCCAATCTCACTGACCAGCAGTAACTTCATTCATTTGGTGGTGGCAATAAAGTATTGCATAGAACTAATCACAGTGACCTAGAAAAGTAACAGATCAAAAGTTCTACCTGGTCAGCATCTACCACATCATTCTGGTGGTCATCTAAAACAACTAAACAGACTCAGTGATGCAGAAATAAAGGTGATAAGAAATCATAAATTACTGGAAAGTTCCAATTACAATGACCAAGAGAAGATGCAATAAATAAGGCCTCATGGGTCAGTAATGACCACCGTGATCTAGTGGGCTTTGCAAGATAAGGCCTGTGAAGACCATTCTGAATGGTAGAAGATGACAGAAGTCACATTTCTCTTGCCGGTAATAACCAAAATGATTCTTGGAAGATGACAAAAATGAGTCTCCCTTGATTTATGCTCTCCAGGAATACTTACAGCACTGAGTCCCTGGCACAGGAAGCGGGTGCTCCTGCTCTTCCTGGTCTGTGTACTGAAAGTAGAGTCATGGTACAGGAGGTTAGTGGAACTGGAATCATGAGTCAGTTTTTCCTCATATGCTGTTGACTTTTTCAAAGAGGTCAAGACTTTCTTAAATCCCTACAGCTACTTACATCCTGGTCCCGCAAGGCATTCAGCTGTTCCAACTTCTTTGCCCAATAGCGTGCCTCCTCCTCTGGGATATCTGGTGAAAGAAAAATGAGATACAGGATGCTAATGAAATCCCTTTGCCCATCCCATATATTACCACTAAGTGACAGCACTGGTCCTTCCACTACAGGGCTTACCAAGAGGCAACTCAAAGCGTGTGTCAAGAAGAACGCGATGGAAGGTAGGGTCCTTGGTGCCACAGATCTCACTGTCTGCCATGATCACCTGGGAGTCAAGGGTGAGCCACTCTCCTGGGCCTTCCTATAAAAACATAGTTGGGAAGAAGATGAGCTCTTAAACACACCCTGGACAGAAATTAAGATGAATTCAAAGGCGGACTGACATAGAATACTGAATTTTGCATATACAGTAATCCCTCGCTACTTCGCGGTTCACTTTTCGCGGATTAACGACTTCGCGGATTTTATATGTAAGCATATCTAAATATATAACACAGATTTTTCACTGCTTCGCGGGTTTCTGCGGACAATGGGTCTTTTTACTTCTGGTATTTGCTTCCTCAGTTGGTTTGCCCAGTTGATTTCATACAAGAGATGCTATTGGCGGATGGCTGAGAAGCTACCCAATCAGAGCACGCAGTTAAGTTCCTGTGTGCTGCTGATTGGCTCAGCGATGGAGTGCTGCATTAACCAGGAAGTCTCATCTCACTCATTCAGCATTAACGTGCTCTTGCTACTGCATTCAGGGGATTATCACCTTCATCGTCATCATTTTTACTGCGCAGCATATTCATCACCATCATCACGTCAAATATAGCTACGTGTACTTCGCTATACAGTAAGTGTAAACTTGTCTACCGATTTCATATTGCTTAGCAGTTGTCCCTGTTATTAATAGAGTAAAGGGAGGGTTGTAAACAATACAGGGAGGGTTTAAAAACGTCCAAATACACGTTAAATAATTAAATAAATATGGTGTCCCTACTTCGCGGAAATTCAGTTATTGCGGTCGGCCTTGGAACCTATCTCCTGCGATAAGTGAGGGATTATATTTAATATTCTGATTCAACAAATGATATTGGAATCCTGCAAACAACAGCAACACTAACACTATTTCCACATACTCCCTGTACCCATCTTCTCCTCACACCATTAAGGGGCACAGTACCTCATTTGACTGGCGGATGCTGTGCAGAGGGATCCACACTGTGCCCATCATGGTGTCCCAGATGAGACCTTTGTTCCATAGCTCCACCGTTAGCCCAAGATCAAGGCGGCTGATCTCGCTAAGTGACAGAATGAGACAATTAGAATTTGGTACCACTGTGCATTTCTGCAATGAACATAAAGCTGAATATACAAGAAATGAAGTTGAATGGGATCAGGGTTGGCCTATTGTCACTCACAACATAAAATCTTGTTCCCAGCATGGCTGGCTGCCCCTAACAGCGATCGTTGTGCTCTTCACATTCTGAACCTTGAGTGACACATACGTATTGAATTTCTCTAGAAGAGACAAGAATAAAATAACATCAGAATGGGAATCAGTTTATCAAACAGGTAGATCCACCAGGCATACTGTACATAAAGAGTAAATTCAGCATGGACACAGACTGAGTACCAAATGCTGAGAAGAATAAAATGAACATAACTAAAAGTTGTGTACAGGTGAGGCAAGAAATTGGGGGACAGGGAAGGTACATGAGAATGGAAAGAGTCCAGAAAAAAAAGTGGTCTTTAAAAAGAACAGTACATAATCACGGAGCAACAGATACCCAGTTAAAGGTGAGGACCACTAGGGGAGATTAGGTTGTGTACAGGAGGGGAAAATGTTAATTTCATATTCAATGAAAAGCTGAAGGGGTTAGGAACCTAAAGTAATGGGGGAAGAATATCAGTCAGTTACGCAATACTGACATCATAATGTGCTGTAAATGGGTATTATAGTGCAGTATCAAACAGATGTCACTGATAGAGTAACTGAAATTAAATGGTGTTAGGTGTCAATGGAAGGAATGACGATGCTAAATGGCAGAGGTGGAAACACAAGTGGAACATAGTGGACTATGGAATAAAAACAATAAACAGTAAAATAATAGTGAAAGCGAAAGCAGGTTGATGTAGAAAGATTCTATAACATGGATGTTAGGTGCAGTTTAAAGGCAAGCAGTGTAAGTGTGGTTACACTGGGAGTGGGTGTGGTCTTGATGGGAGGAGCAACTTTTAAAAAGTCAGCAACCAATGTAATCCTGACAGTAGGAGCAATGCAAAGTAAAGAGTAGGATATTGCTGATGACATGGTGTTGTGTAGCACCAGAAAAGAGAAAGTGGAGAGGAAGTTGGAAGAATGGAGAAAGACTTTGGAAGACAGAGGATTGAAGATAAATAGGAAGAAGACAGAATATATGAGATTTAATGATGATCAGAATTCAGAAGATAGCCTGCAAGGAGAGCTACTGAAAATAGTGGATTAATTTAAATATCTAGGATCATTGGTAGCCCAAGATGGAAAATTAGATGCAGAGATAAATCATAGAGTGCTGTGTGGATGGAATAACTAGAAGAAAGATATCAGGAGTACTGTGTGATCAAAGAATTGAGGTAAGGATTTTAAGAAAGTGGTAAGACCAACAATGATGTATGGAGCTGAGTTATGGGCAGTAAAGGGAGCGCAGGAGAATAACTTACAGTAGATGTGGCAGAAATGAGAAATGGATGTATGGAGTTACAAAAAAGAACAGAATAAGAAATTTCACAATCAGAGGTACAACAAAAGTGAGAGAGATATCTAAGAAAGTACAGGAAAGTAGGTTAAAGTGTTATAGACTTGTGATGAGGAGAGAAAATAAATATGTGTACAACAGAATGATGGGAATGGAAGTACAAGGAAAGAGAAAGCGAGGGAGGCTAAAGTGAAGGTGAATGGATAAAGTAAAGAAGATTTGAAGAAAATAAAATGACTGAGGAGGATGTGCAGGACTGAGCTGTTTGGAGAAGGTTGATCAAGCACATTGACTCCATATAAAAGTGGGGAAAACTGGAAAGGGAGAAGAAGAATATAGATGAAAATACCATATATAAAACACAACTCACCCTGCGGACCATCGAGTTTGGCTTTCTTTACTGGAAAAGTAAAATAGAAAGAGAGGTTATCAGCTCCATACACCTAGAACAGGACACATACAAGAGTCTGCAAATAAATTTGAGTGTCACATATTCCCATGTTCACATATAAGGCTCCTCAACTCTAGCAAATATTATTGTGTCAATCTATGTGATTAACTAGTGCATGCAAGCTCGCGATGGAAACTGAACAATAAACAGAAGAGTATAGCAAAGGTGACAAAATCCCAGTAACTCACTGTACATTGTCAATGTAGTTTCAAATTCAAAAATATGCTATCAGATCACTTCAATTCATCAAGAATGCAACAGCCTTCCATCACAGTGACACAGTATTCTGTCCTCCATACTAGGGGCAGCATATATTGTATACAAAATGCTAGTGCTGGCTTACTGGGCTGACAGTTGTGCTGGCCATGTCAATCAGCCAGCAGCCATATTATTTGCATTTCAGAACAGGTAATTCACCTGAAGCTAAACATGCTTGATTCCAGACAGTACTTGGAGGGGAGACCACCTAGGAAAAACTTGGGTTGCTGCTGGAAAAGGTGTTGCTGAGGCCATCGGGGTCTCTTACCTTGTGGTCAGTGTGTGAATCCCAGTGCAGTGACTGGGCCATTATGCTGTAAAAACTGGCACTGTCCTATGGATAAGAAATACTGTAAAAGAGAGATTCTGACTCCCAGTGTTGATAAAAAGATCTCTGAACATCTTTTGAAAAGAGTAGCGTTTTTCCCAATGTTTTGGCTAAATTGCCCACCATGGCTTTGTTATTCTGACCCCATAATAATCCTCTGTCTCTTACTGGATAACTCTCTCTCACCCCTTCACCACCTAATAGCTAATGTGTGGTGAGCATACTGGTGTGAGAATTGCTGGCGTCACATCATCCAGGTAGATGCTACACATAGTCATAATGGTTGCCCAAAGTTTATGTAAACTGCTATATAAATGTATTTAATTATTATTAATATTATCATGCACATTTGTACACCAGACACATCTTATACATCAGCAATCCCTTGATGGTTGTTATCATCGTGACCGGAATGGTTGAATCCATTTCTAGGTTCTAAAAACCACCAAAGACCCAACTTCTCAAATGTCAGTTATTTAACCCCAAAGTCTGACACCTCATTTTTGTTTTTCTACTACACTTCTGATGTATTGACTAAACCATTATTTTGGTATCAATCCACTTTGTTACTAACCATTTTGTGTTCTCTTTCTCTTCTTAGTGATGTGCTGTCACTGCTACATTAAACAACAAACCCCTCCTGGCCCTGGATGTGACTTTAACAGCAGATGAGAGAAATGATGTCAACAGTGGCTGACCCTAGTGTCACAATGTCACACATCCGTCCATCCATCCAACCATCCATCCATCCATCCATCCTATCCTAGCAAGCATAGGGTACAAGGTAAGAATTTATGGACAGGGTGCCAGTCTAGACATCATACGTTTCCATCACAAGTATAGACATCTGTCGTCTCTGTAATTAATGCATGTAGACTGTCCAAGAAGGGTCTCGTTATCCATCCAGTCTTAGTTCAATACATGGACTACTAGGGGGCTTTCCCCCTGCTCGCTTTGCTCGCCAACAACCCCGGCCTGTGCTACGCGCCTGCCACTTCGCATCTCTGCATCTCACGTTTGTGGATTTCACTTTCACCAAACAACAAATTCTTTAATTCTCGTGGATACGCCTCTTCATTGGGAAGAAACACTACTTTTCCCTGATGGCAACACGAATTAGACGCTCTATAAGTCTCTGACTTAAAGTTTATATCCGAAGAATATATTCGCCGTTATTTCACCGAGTAATAATTTCCATTTGTTTGTGCTTTACTATCATTTTTTTGAGACTTTCGAATTTTACTACTTTCACTATTTCTAACCTGCTCTGCATGTGTATCACGCCAATGTTTTTGAATTCTTTATGATGTTCTACTTTGTCATCTACTCTTTGTCTTTTATGTTTTATTTCCGGCCCCGGGTGTGGTTAAATCTCTTGGCACAAAGTCTCGTCTCGTGGGACGTGAAAGTATCTTTCTGAAAAGTCACGTCTCGTCCCAGGCTAAAAAATCTCGTCTCATCCCAGGATTTATTTATTATAATAGAGAGATATGCTATTCATGTTTTCCAAACATCATGACCCTCCCTAGGATTTGTGACAATGAGAGTTTTTATTTCCCTCCCCATACAAATCTTATATACATTCTACAGTTTGTTTAGCTGAGTGCAGATTGGTGCAGATATTTAAAAAAATGCAACAATATGCTACAGAATACGACATGGCAGAACTAAATTACAAAACAAATCAATGGCAATAAACAATATCTGTAAGTATCAAAGACACTCAGCAGAATCAAAATTAAATATATAAATTAATTAAGTAAATAATATAGTATATGGAGCACAAGGATATAGCAGACACATTTTAATGAACAAAGCAATAGCAACAGCAGTACCAAAAACAAATAAATAAATGTATCAGAGAGAACAAGTAACAGACAAAGGAAGTAACAGAACTTTAGACATCCTGTAACATTGATTTGGTAGTTTAGTCTGATTGGTTATATAATGGAGTCTTGGGCAAGTGTCAATGAGTTGAAAGTATGTGAGTTAGCAGTGGCTAAAAACTGCCTTAGAGTCTGTTTGCATGGCAGTGAATGCTACAGTATCACTTGCTGGATAGTGTGTGTGGTGGGAAAGCAAATCATTTGTAAGTGGGGTATGTGAGGCCTGAGACAGCTAGCTTTTCTTCAGTAATTTGTTTCTTATGCCTTTGGTCATTATCTGGGAGACTTATTAGTTATTTTTCAGCTTCTAAGTTTTGGTACAGAATTTTCCTGCATTTTATGAAGTCTTTATTTTAGTACACAGTTGGCCATAAAACCATCCCAAGAGCTAGGCATTTCATTATTTTTGGCAAGTGCTCAAAATTTTCTCATTTTCAAATTAAATGAAAGAGTTTTATTTATTATGATTACTGCTTCATAACAGTTTAATCACCTGTTTACTCCAAAGTTTGTCTTCATATTACAGAATATCGGCAGCATGGTAGCGGTTAGTGATACATAAGCACGTAAGAAATTAGACAAATGTAAAAAGACTATTTAGTCCATCAGGCTCGATTGTTTAAGCAGAGGTTCTCAGTGTCGGTCCTGGGGGCCCACTGTGGCTGCAGGTTTTTGTTCCAACCAGCTTCTATTTTTAATTGGACTCCTGGGCTAATTAAGTGAACTATTATTTGTCAGATTCTGTGTTTTGGGAAAAATGTAGAAATTAGAAAACTAATTTTGGTATATTAAAATGTACCAAGCAGTTATATTGGAATAATGTATTTTGTTTTCTTTTTAACAATATTTTCATCTTGATTTTTATTCTGTTTTTTGCCAAGTGTTCTAATTGTTTAATTAATTAATTATTTTCTAATTAGTGGGTCTAAAGCTGAAGTAGTTTCAGCCTTTGATTATTCAGGTTGTTTACCTGGCTGTCTGCTGCTCTGCTGGTTGTCATTATTAAGATACAATAAAGGAAGCAAACTGCACAGAGAAGGGGCAAAATATAATGAAATCAACAAAAGGGAGTGAAGCTTTTAAATCTATAGCAAAAATGGAAATATTCCTAAATGTCTTATTAATGTAAGAATCATGCTGTGGTGCTTTCTTAATGTAGAATAAGAGACGAGAAAAAAACAGCTAATTAAATGAGATCAGTGTTGTCTGGTGTTGTCACTGATTATGAATCTGGTTGGAACAAAAACATGAAGCCACAGTGGGCCCCCAGGACCGACTTTGAGAACCCCTGGTTTAGTGAAAAGCCAAGCTGCCCCAATATCTCATCCAGATAGTGTACTTCGCAAAGGTTGTCAAGATTTCTGCTTCAACTACGTGTTTTGGTAGTTTGTTCCAGATTTCCACAACTCTTAGCATAAAGAAGTGCTTCCTAGTTTCAGTCCTCAATGCACTTCCCCATAATTTTCAGTAGTGTCCTTGAGTATACGTATGATTCACCATTCATTTGAAAGAATTCTGCTAGGTCTACTTTATTGATACCTTTGGAAATATTGAAGGCCTGGATCAGGTCCCCATGGAGTCTCCTCTGCTCGAGACTAAACGGGTTTAATTCTCTGAGCCTGTCACAGTGTGACATGCCCTCAAGTCCTGGGACACTGACTCTTCTCCTCAGTGCAGCTTTAAGCATTGCTGTATCTTTCTTGTAGCATGGTGTCCATAACTGCACACATTACTCCAGATGCGGTCTCACTAGTGTATTATATAATCTAAGTATAACGTCCCTCGGTGATGTGCGCAGACCTTCTGGAAGGCACTGGCTCAGAAGCGGGATTAGAGACACCATGCAGTCCCCACATTGATGGATTGAAGGCCAGATGTCCACATGACCATCATCATTTAATTCGTCCACATGAAGCCTGAAAACCATGAGGACTGATTGAGATCATTTATGTTAGGTAGAATGACCAGTGGGGGCTTGGGTGGTCTCGTGGCCTCAGAACCCCTTGTTTTTTTCTCCAGCCCTCTGGAGTTTTTTTTTTTGGTTTGTTTTTTCTGTCCTCACTGGCCATCTCACCTTACTTTATTCTTTGTTACTTAGTATTGTCTAATTTTATTTTTATATTTTTCTTTTTTCTCTCTTTATCTTGTAAAGCACTTTGAGCTACATCATTTGTATGAAAACATGCTCTAGAAATAAAAGTTGTTGTTGTTATTATGAGTCAAGTTTTGTTACATTGCAATCCTGGACTCATCAGTGTTTCACTTCTGCAATTTTTAATTTCCCAGGAAATTTGGATGTAATTTCAAGGGCATTATAATATTCACAGCCTTCTGTCCACATTGCTGAATATTTATATATTATCAGGAAAGATATTACACACCCACTACTGTTCCTACACTTTATATTCTTAATAACACATCTTAACAACACCTAACAGAAAATCACAAAATTAGTTCATGCAGTGCTTGAAGTGAGCCGGTACTCACACACTCTTCAATCAAGTAGTGACGCAGCCCGGTGCTCAAAGCTTCACGGGAGACCACCCCCCCAACTCTTTGATTGAATGTCACTGTATCACCATTAAAAAGACTACTGCCAGTAATTTGGTTCCACTTCAAGCGCTGGGTCCATGAATACCAGACGAACCTTAACAGCAAGAGTTCACATCAGAGAACATCAAGTCAAAGATTTTTCTCCCTCTATAAAGTGCCTTTTGTGAGTCAGTTATTCAAGAATCCACTAGACCTGATCATCTGTTAGCATAGATTACCATTCTTTTTTTGTGCATTAATCATTCAGCAATGAAATGAACATTTTGTTATGATCCTGAACCCTAAATTACAATATTAAATGGCTGTAGTTGTCAGCTTTTGGATTTTAAAGCAAAATCTTCTCTTTGCATCCTATGTTTTGATAGGTTGCAATGACTTCATATTTTTTAATAATTAAATCACTCTTGACAGAATTAGAACATCAGAGAGCTGGTGTTGTCATAGATTTATGAATTTGGACTTAACTGAACTTGGAAAGATTTCATTCAGCAGTTGCTGTAGATACAGGCAATGTGGCATTGAATTGCAGCAATTGGAACCACTCAATCAGCATCACACTCTTTCAGTATACCCAGCATTGCTTGGTTGGTAATCTTTGGATAGGTTTATACAGAATGAAATACTCTGAACTGTATCAGTAAACCAAAGCCACCTAAGCTTGAATGGCACTGCCAAATTTGAAACCTGAGATTGGTCCCTTGGAGGCACGCTTTCATGATGCCAATAGTTTTACAATGCTTTGCTTTGTTACAATGCACTTGAGTTAATAGGCAGAAAAAGCTGTTTGCTGTAAGAAACAGTGCTAGGGTGTTGTACCATGTTAGCCATTATGGATGCAATGAGAAGTCAAGCAAAATGACACCTTTTATTGGCTAACTGAACAGATTACAATATGAAAGCTTTCGAGGCCACTCAGGCCCCTTCTTCAGGCAGTTTGTAATCAAAACTATCATTACAAAATGCCTGAAGAAGGGGTTTGTGTTGCCTCAAAAGCTTCCATGTTGTAATCTGTTCACTTACTCAATAAAATGTGTCATTTTGCTTGACTTCTCACTGTAAGAAACATTTAATTTATAAAACACAGATAAGCGTAACAATTGAAAAGCATGACCAGCACACAAATCTTTATTATAGTTTTTGTGGAAGAAATGCCAATAATTATCATTGATAACACTTTATTATGATAGTAAACAGTAATCTACCTAACTTGGATAAGGTATGTGATCAGAAGTGATTAATTAATTTCTAATGGGAGTAAAGGTCACCTGGGCCAATGAGGGGATAAAGGTCCAGGGCCTAAGCCACAATAGCTATTCATTTGTGCATGTCCCAGTTTTTTATGATTTTTGTGGCTCAACATGTCCAGTGTTCTGGGTTTAAATTAGGTGTAGAGCTACTTGTTAAATATAGAAGTCATGGAAAGCTCAATTAAGAAATTGGGTAGAATATTAACACATTGGTTAACAAAGCTTCTTCACTGATCAAGCAGCCGGCTGCTGCTGTTTGCATGAACTCTGAATGATCTCTCTTTGTCATTTGGGGATTTCCACCAAATGCTCCAGTTTTGCTTCCACATCACCCTAAGATGTAAAGGTTAGTTTATTTAGCAATTACAAATTGTTCCCTTGTGTGCATGTAAGTGTGTTAAAATATTGTATGTTATAACAATTCTTATCAAAATATGCATTTTGATATGCAGTAACAAAAAGTTGTTAATGGGTAGTACAGTATAATCTAAACGGGTGGCTATTGATGAATGGTTATGTTTACACAGAGCCATTAATAGTTTGCACCATCATATGGCACTTTACTGTGCTAATAAGATTAAAAAGTCAGATTTATCAAATAATTTGTTCAAATGGATAACTAAACACATGTCTGTCAGATACAAGACATTAGGAGGACTTGGATGGAAACCTGCGGGATGTTACACAGCAAGGGTCAAAAGAGATTTCCTTCTCAAATATCTTAACATACACAAAGATAAAAAAAAAGTCTTCCGCCATTTTTAAGCAACCTCAGTGTGGAGTTGGCTCATTCTCAGCATGTTCACCTCAATTGTGTACTAATACTCTTGTTTTCATCCCATTTCCAAAATGTATTGTAGCTGTCAGCTTCATTCCTGACTCTAAATTGACACATTAAGAGCATAAGTGTGGGCATGTGTGAGTGTACCTTGTGATGTCCCATCCAGGATTGGTTATTGCCTTGAACCCTTTTGCTTTTATGATAGTGGGTTTGATGATTGATGGATGGGTGGGTTGGTTAAGCAGAACAGAGTACATCATACTTCTGAACCTAAGACCTTAAAAGTGGATTAAATGGGTCTGCAAATGGAGAGATGGACAGACCGTGCCTTACTTTGTGCCAGCCCAATAAGCAGGGAAACATATAAGAATAAATGAAGCTAAATTAAACACAAGAGTTGTTTTCTCCAATATATTTCAGTATGACAGATTTCAATGAATTTCATTTTGCACTGTATAGCACTCTTCACCGAATGGAACTTCAGAACACTTATACAGAGGACAATTACAGTGTCTGCAAATAGGTGGCACAGTGGTTCAGTGTCTCCCCCAGATCCCCATTTGACTCCCACGTGGATTATGGGTGTTTATTTTTCTCTCTGTATTCATGTAGGTTCCACAGTCTACAGTGTAAATTAACCTATTTTTAGTTGGCATGCCCTGTGTAATGCAGCTGACCCACCCAGGGCTGGTTTGTGTCCTGTGCCTATTTCTGTTGAGGCTCTGGCTCCCCATGATCCTCTATGATGTAAAGCAGAAGCAAAAAACTGATGAGAGAATGTAGGTATGTTAAATGGAGGGCGGTGACTACTACAGATCAGTGCTGATGAAAAGACAGAGCAGCTTGCTCACGTTCACCAGTGATAAAAGGACTAGTACCAACCTTTCTAGAAGTGGAGAAAAGGCCAGTTCAGAGGGAAAAAATCATGTTTCAGATATTGAACTCTCTTCTGGGATGACGCAGATGACTTCTCACTGCTGGCTGCTGCTGCCATTTGGCTAGTCAAATTTGTCAGTCTAGCTTCAACAGCTGCTTATAATTAAGCCATTTTAGGCAATTTAGAAACCGACTGCTCAGCCTTTTCAATGCCCTATCACTTTTGTGTGCCAGACAGAATTTTGTTTTTCATAAATCATCTTCAGAGGGCGACATAGCAATCCAAAAAACACCTTGTGAGGAAAAATGGCACAGTAAAATAAAGTGGGATGGCTTGCTTTTGAACCAATACTCATAAAGCTGTCATTTTTTTCATTTTCTAAACCTGCTTGTTGGAGTTCAAGGTGGTGGAGTTACAAAACCTATTCTGGCCACAGTGGGCTCGAAGCAGGATACACTGGATAGATAGATAGATAGATAGATAGATAGATAGATAGATAGATAGATAGATAGATAGATAGATAGATAGATAGATAGATAGATAGATAGATAGATAGATAGATAGATAGATAGATAGATAGATAGATAGATAGATAGATAGATAGATAGATAGATAGATAGATAGATAGATAGATAGATAGATAGATAGATAGCCTCTGAACACACACTAGAATAATTAAAAGCAAGAAAATTAAAAACAAAGTCACAGTCACAGTGATGCATTACGCAGGTGTATAACCATTGGTATAAAGGAGTCCCCGTAGCTTTTCTTGACACACTTCTGCTTTATAAGTTGTTGGTTGAAAGTCCTCTGTGTTACTGGGTCAGACAGAGGATGTGCATCACAGAGTTGTAGAAGATGTGAAAATGGTACCTCAGCACATAGCACACAAGCATGGATGGCACTTCATTCCATTGTAGGACACAAGCATACTCATATTTGAACAGGTTATAGCCTGAATCAATCTAACCTTCATGTGTTTTGGATGTACTTGCAAAACCTGTATAGCTGTGTAAAGCCAATATGTACAAAGACAGAACATGCAAAATCCCTATTAAAAGTTACAGGCTTGAGACTCTGATATCTGTGGAGCTTTGAGGCAGCACTTACCATGGTGCCACTCACTAATATCTGTATGACAGTTTACCTGATTTATAAACACCAGAGAAACAGAACTCCAAAATGGACATTGGAGCATGGAGAATTTGGATCATAATTATTTCTTTTATGAAACTTGCAAAATGGACGTTTTCTGCTGTTTTATTTTCTCTGAAGGGACACTTTAGACTGAGTTGTCAATTCTACATTGAATATTTAAGTATCATGGATTATCTTCATAACATGTAAGTTTTTTTTTTTTTTGTCTATTGGATTGTGTTAAGAATATGAAAAAATGAATGAAAATGTTTATGTAGATGTACAGTTGTTGGTTTCCAGATCTGTCCATTCTGTATTGTATTATTCCATAATGTGCACACCAGTAATGGTAATAAAGTAATTTCCCAATGTTTCCTCCAAAATCTTGAAGAAGACCCCACGTAGTTATTTAAGCATTTTCCCCAATGTGATATAATCAGCAAATCCTATATTAGGGATACAGTTTCAAATAGTAAATCCAAACCCATTTTAAGAGTTGAAAGTCTGGGTCCATTTCCTTCCTAAATCTGGATCAGGAATAGTCAATAAAAATATACAGACAATAATATCCAAACAATAACTGATGTTTAACATAGTACAATTTACATTAGTGCCTAGATAAAATGACCTGAAACCAATTCACCATATACTGTAAATATACTGTTCAATCTCTCAAATCTAGGGTCACTGCAGATGAGGCAGAAACCAAACTTCATTGGCTGACCATTCACCACAAACATGTACATTTCACACCCACACTCTCTACTAATGGGACCAGTTTATAGTTGCCAATTTACCCAACTGGTATGTCTTTCAGCGGTAAGAGGAAAACAACATCAGCCAGGGAGAACATAAGAACTCCAGAGAGGCAGCCACAGGTCCAGAATATGAAGCTGGTCTTGTGCAGCTTTAAGACAGCCGCCATAAACGCTGCACCATGCATGCTGCCCACCCTACTTATTATATACAGTATAACCATATGTTACAGAAGAGGTAACAAATGCATAAAGTATATATTTTAGGAAATTAACACAAATAACAAATATTTTTACAGATCATGTACTATGAGACAAATGAATGTTTGTGTAATAACATTTTGAGACAGATGTATGTTTTGAATGACGTTCTAAACTGTTGTTAACCAAATTCAGAGCTATGGGGAGACGCATGCTGTAGAAGATTAGAAATATCTTTATATTATAAAAGCAATGTTTTATAGGACTCCAGTTAAAAATTACTCTTTAATAATAACTTTGATTTGTATTTTTACAAAGTAAATATAAATTAGTTTACAGAAAAATATAGTGAAAAGTCAAGCAAAATGACACCTTTTATTGGCTAACTAAAAAGATTACAATATGCAAGCTTTCGAGGCAACTCAGGCCCCTTCTTCAGGCAAGATGTAATCATCTCTGCCTGAAGAAGGAGCCTGAATTCCCTCAAAAGCTTGCATATTGTAATCTTTTAAATTAGCCAATAAAAGGTGTCATTTTGCTTGACTTTTCACTACATTCATAATGGCTGACACGGTACAACACCCTAGTACTACAGAAAAAACATATGTTAACCCAAATGCCCCTGTTTTGAATACATTCTGTGTGTGAAGTCGCTGAAATGTGTTATTAGAAGATTAACATCAATTACTTCATGAGATAAAAATGAAACTGAAATTCTTTGTAAAACGTGATAAAAGCTTACTTTATGCTTCTCCTTCTAGACTGACAGATAAAACACATGTATTGATGTTCTGCTATGAATTGGTGCTTCCATGCCCAGCCAGGCCAGTGCTCCAGGGATGGCACCAGCATCAAGCTCTCCTGATACACTGGTTAGTAAATGGATAGATGTGTAAATAAACTGACCTCTTTAGAAACAGCTTATATGGACAATGACGCTCTTGACTCACTGGGCTCAAATCCCAACACTGCGGATATCTGCGTGAATTTCTCCAAGTATTCTGGTTGGCAAATGCGTGCAGATAGGTTGATTGGCAATTGTAAGTAGGCTCATTATATATGTGGGTATTGCTAGGAATGTCAATGACTTTAAGTTTTATTAAGCGGAAACAAAAGTATTTAGTAATGGGTGTGTTTAGTTGTGTCATCAAAAACTCCAAAAGTTATAAACCCTCGTAGTTAAAGTTCGTATAAGTGAACAACACACAGCAGAAACTCTGCCGCTGACCACATCCTTCTCTGGTCAGTATGTTTTGGAAGAGACTACCAGAAATTTGAAGCTTTTGAGATCTAGGTGAAAACCTAGCACTGGCTACACCTCCAGATTGTACCGAGGCGTTGCAGAGTTTGCAGGGATCAGACCTGACGATCCTGCAAACAGGAGAAGACACCTCAGATATCAGATTAAATGACCACAAGCAACTTGTGGGAAAAGGGGTATCTTGCAGGTAGTCGAGAAATGCGTGTAAACATAGAGCGAGGTGCCGTTGGTAGGGTCGCGTGTGATGGCTGCAGGCGCTTTAAAGAATGCTGTGTCAGTAGAAAATGCGGCAGCAAGCTGCATGGGTATCAGCGGAGGGAGGGTGTGTCTGCGTGCCCACCACCAGCTAGGGCATCTATCTCAGGCTCACTTTAGTAATCCCGGGATTGGCACACAATAAACCGCCTCCGCTGTGTGTGTATGTGGGTGAAGGGAAGGCCGGCCAGCCAGGGGACACCGTTTTGTGAATGAAATCAGCGCGACATGACGGCCTCTTCAGTTCATCCCTCGTGACTGTGATGCGCTGTTCCATTTACACTCGACACACACGCGCGCAAGACTCACGGTTTCTCGCCCATCACGTGCATTCGTTCCATTGATACCTACTTTAAAGCTCCAATCTCCTGATCCCCAAAATAAATGTAATGCGCGTGTTTTGTGTATGTGTGAGTGTGTACATGTGGGTAAGTATGACTGAGTGTGCGATCGTTAAATATCTTCTTTCCCTCAAGCCCGATTCTATAATTAGCTAAGAGCTAGGGTGGTAAGGGGCGGGGAAGCTTCAGGGTGCTTTTAT
Organism: Erpetoichthys calabaricus; assembly: GCF_900747795.2. Classification (NCBI taxonomy): domain Eukaryota; kingdom Metazoa; phylum Chordata; class Cladistia; order Polypteriformes; family Polypteridae; genus Erpetoichthys; species Erpetoichthys calabaricus. The sequence goes on from NC_041405.2 coordinate 144,985,913, forward strand.
TTTAAAAATGCTTTGTGTGGGTACTGAGATATATGCAATAAAGTGTTAGTTTCCCTTTCTATTACTTTTAAAGCATTCGCTGGGTTCGTCTGAAAGATAGTATTAAGAGACTGCTGACGCCGAAGGCGCAGAGACACCTGCTTGCGATGCATCGATTTGAGGCAACTACAATTCTAAATAAATAAATATCCTATTAAATAAAGAAGGAAATTTGGAGTCCAATCGATAGATCAACATTACGCGGTAGTGACCATGCGGGCGAAGAATGGGGGACTGGAAAAATCACAGTTCCGCCCCACACCCCCTCAAAAAAGAAGCTAGCAGTTCGAACGGAAGAGGAGAAGGAGACCGGGGTTCACGCTGCACCCCAGGGGACAGCTTAGCCCCATTAATTACTTCCCATCCCTAATATGGGAATCCTTCACTCGGCATCAAACACAAAACCACCCGGAGTGGTGGGTGTGCTAATGGGGGATAGTCGGATTCGACACAGAGGCTAGGTACAGGGCGGGGTGGGGGTGTGGGGTAGAAGAGATTTTTTTCTGGCACTTACAAAGTAAAAACAGAATAAAATTTTGTTTAAAAAATCAGTTCAATGACTAGTCAAAATAAATCGAAGCCACAGCACTGGTCAGCGCTCCTACCTCCGACGCACAACAGGGACATGGCTGCTCGGCTCCCTCTCCCCTGCCTGGTCCGGCTTTATCTCCGCGCTGGTTCTCCTTTCCTCCTGCTGTCCTGTCGTCTCATGTCAGGTCGCTCCTAAAGCAGCACGGAGCGGCTCGCCTCACTTGTCCAACGCCCCAGCCATCTTGGATTCAGCACTAGCGGAGGAGAACAGCGCCCTGACGTCACGTCAGCCAGATCGGAGGCAGCAAGAGGAGATGAGAGGCACCTGACTCCGGCCAGCTGGTCTGGAGAATGCCGCTCGTCGAAAGTCCTCTGGTGACTAAAACGGGAGAAAGGTTTGGGAAGAGAGTCTTCGATTCATCCGCAACCCCTCACCGTTTCCGGATGGAACAACCCGGTGTAGGCGGGTGACAGCAGCCCTGATGTCACGGGGGATCTCTGCTAGAAAACAGCTGGAACCCCCACCCCCACCCCCACAGTCACCGCCACCGCCCCCGTCTTGTAATCACACCATCTCAACTTAATCACGACCACGAAAGAAAGAAATGTATTCAGAAGTATTTATCGTTGCGTTAGATTTCAGAGCACAAGGCTTTGACATGAAATGTGTTAAAGAAAGCGCAATGAAATCACGGTGATTAACGTGGTCAGTTTAATATATCTCAATGGGAACGCCAGATGAAGTCGAGCTCATAGAGGTTACACCTATTGAAACATAAAACAGTAATAGAAAAGGACATAAAGTATAATCATTCAACATATACAGTACAAACACGACAACGCATCTATTTAGAGGGATCAGTAATAGACGAATCCATACACATTAGCTGTGTGTGTGTGTGTCATGAGGTGGACTGAGGTCTTTTCAAGGGTTGGTTCCTGCCTTGTGCCCAATGCCACCAGTACACGCTCCAGCGCCCACTACCCAAAGTTGCACATTTGGGCATAGATAAAGGAAGGATGGATGGATGCATGGATGAATACAGTATATGGATTTCTCACACATGGGTATTAGGTTAAATTATCCTGTGTTAGTGAGTGCATGCGTCACTGTGCAAACTGATGAACTGATGCCATGTCCAGCAATGTAACGGTCTTGGCAGCTTTGCACCAATCCCTGGATCCGGGCTTTGTGTGGACTTCAAATAGAAAAAAGCAGGTTCACAACTTGACTAAACTAATGGATGAATGAATGATGAATATACACTGCCTATTCCGTTCATGTTTGTTTTTTTCTTAATGAACAACTGCACTAACTTTACTAGAAGGTAAAAAATGTATGTGATATTGTGATAATAATCTTTGTTTTTAATATTTGAAATAGCTTACTGCACTGTATCACTGCATGCACCCAACCTCCTCCTCCTCCTTACTGTGCTCTGATGCCTATTAAATTTAACTCTATGTTTTGACATCACATACTTAATCTATCCAAAGTGCTCATTCTTTGGTTTTTGTTATTACTCTCACAAAATCTGTTAAACATGTTTAGTACCTGGACTGCCCAGCCCAAAACCCACTAAAATAAGCCCACACTTCTGTGTTCCCATTGATAAATTATCCTTTTTTAAATGTGTACATTCAGTTTCAATTGAAAAATCTTAAGCACTCAGAATCTTTTATTTAAAGTAAGATATACACTGTAGAGATGACAACTTGGAAAGCAAAATGCATAAAGACATAGGTACATGCTTTACTGGGCTGTGTGGTTTCACTTAACTCCGTTACTTCATTCTGTAAGGGCCCTTTGTAAATTACATTGGTTGATTGGGCTTTGAAAAGATTAATGTAGACAAAACAGAATAATTTAATGCATCAGCTACCTTACAGGATACAACAGATCAAGAAACCTGAAGTTAGCATGTGCTACTTTAAGCAGTGAGGGTCCATTTAAAACAAGGAACCCACTGCATTCCTTTTATAATATGTTTATATTATTATGGAACCTGTTTCTGATCAAAATAAATAGTCTCCTTATTGATTCTTTATGTTCAACCCCAAATCAGAAAGTAAAAAAGGCAGTGATTTTTTACATTTACCTTGAGTTTTAGTTCATTGCAGACAGTATGAACAGCAAGATATTTCATGTTTTGTCTGGAGAACTTCATTGCATTTGTTAATATACACTCATTGCTGTTTTTCAGGGGCAAACAAGAGAAACTGTGCATGCATACAATAGTGGCGCCGGATCGGGCTTTAGGCTTAAACTCATGAACTCTTCTGCCAAGTCAAAAACCTCAATCCCCCCCCCCCTCTGCTCTTCCATGTTATATGTGAATATCAACGTCCTCAAAATCCCAAAGTGGGTCCCTCATTTAATTTATACAGCTATATATTGGCTAATGACGCTGATGCAATCGAAATTTATATCCATTAAGCTCTGCCATGTTCTAATTTTTCTCCAGTGTGTAACATGATTGGCATCCCTTCCAGGATTGGCTCCCACTGGTTCCACGAACCCCTTCGCTAGAACACGCCCTCTTAACTTTAATGAGTAAAAGTGACAGTTTTCATTTCAGAGTTTACTTAAATGAATAATTACATAAAGAATAAGCAATAAAAATATATATTGTGACACATTTACTTATCTAAACTCAAATTTCATGTTGTTATTGATTATTTCTTGTCACATTTCACATTGGGCAGCATGGTGGTAGATATGCTGCTTTGCAGTAAGGAGACCAGGGGTTGCATCCTGGGTCTTCCCTGTATAGAGCCTGCATGTTTTCTCCATGGTTGCGTGGGTGTCCTCTGGGTGCTCTGGTTTCCTCCCACAGTTCAAAAACGTCCAGGCTAGGTGGAATGACAATGCAAAATTGGCCCAAGTGTGTGTTTGGTGTACATATGTTTGTTTGCTCTACGATGGACTGGTGTCCTGCCTAGGGTTTTTTCCTGCCTTGTGCCATATGCTGCCTGGGACAGGCTTCTGTGACCCTGTTCAGGACTAAGCAGGTTAGAAAAATAATATAAATAGCATTTCACATTTATTTATTTATTTATTTGTTTGTTTGTTTAATCTGAAGTATTCCTCCATATGTAAGAAACAACAGATGGCTGGGTATGGCTTGCTTTTAATTCATTATCTGATTTGTGTAACCGACCTTTAAATTCTTTATTTTATTATTTATATCTCTAATTTTTCAAATGAAGTTAAGTTTTAATCTCTTATTTTACCTTCAGTGATTATTGGGTCTTAATGTCTCGTGAGGTTAGCAACAGAGGGGCCGAGGGGGCACCATTGTTAGGCTGGGCTTTAGGCATCATTTGGCCTTAATCCTGCCCTGTTGTTTGGCAAATTTAGTTGAATTTGTGTGTGTGAAAGACTTTGCCCAGGGATGAACTCGTTGGTCCTTGCATTAAGAATGATGCTGCCCTCTGCCCCCAAAACCCCAAATTAGATTAATTGAGGTTTCATAATGTTATGATCAATAAAGAAGAAAAGCTGTAAGTAGGGCTGTCTTAGGTGAATTAGGCAGTGTGAAGGTCAGCAGGATGCAGAGGCACACTGTAGGGCTTTTCTTGTGCCGTCCTGAAGCTGGTCAGAGTCACTGCCTGAATGAGGGGCCAAGATGCCATTTGGGAGCTGGTCGAGACCACTGCTCAGATGGAACACAAAGGAGAGATCCTGGGATTGGAGAGCCCATCCCAGATGGAAAAGTGGTGGCGGCCAGAAGAAGACGAGAGACCACATATTAGTTCTCTCAGCCATGAGGAGCACCAGGAAGGTAATTCCTGTTTGAAGCCAAATATAAGTGTGCCTGGCCCTTTAAACAGATGGAAGTATGACCCAGGATCGCAGGTCAGTCAATTGGCTGTGACCCTGGAAGCAGTCAAGGGGCACAATTTAAAAGAAGTGTCCTTCCCTCAGCCAGGTGAGCTGGGGTTGAGAGTGAAGTGGAGGCAACAACTTGCCTAATAAGGAAGAGGAAAACAAATCACTAGTATCCTTGAGGAAAAGGTAGGCCAGGGACAGAGCATCATGTATTTTAGACTTAGGCTCTGAAGTGGCAAGTATATGTTGTTTTTTTCATTATATAACCTATATTCTGTACCTCCCTGGAACCCTTTTTTCTACAAGTAAAAATCCTTGTGACTGGACTATGTGGTGTCTGCATGTCCTTTTAAGTGAAAGGTTGACTCGTGAGTGCCCCCACTGGTCACAGGAGTCATTTACAGCAGTAAAATTTGGACGGGGAGGCATTTAATACAAACCATGACTACAAACACTCAGACTAGACACAACATTCTAACGCTGATTATCTTGTTTTACACTATTGTCATACATCCTGTGACGATTAGTCTTAACGTCTGCCCCTTACACAAGCACTTCACAGGTAGTCTTCCAAATCTCTTCTTTATTTTCTTCACTGTATGCTTGTGCAGTGCAAGTATAGATGCCATCTATTGGGACGCATTTTTGAAACCTGCTTATCTAGAGTAGAGTCGCAGAGGAGCTGAAGTCTATCCCAGCAATCATCAGGCACAAGGCAGGAATAATCCCTGGGCAGGGCACCAACCCATCACAGGATGAAGACACAAACACACACACATAAATGCACACTAGGGCCAATTTAGCATTGTCAGTTCACCTAGCCTGCATGACTTTAGGCTGTGGAAGGAAACCACAGTACCCAGAGGAAACCCAGGCGAACACAGGGAGAACTTGCAAACCTCATACAGTGAGCACCAGGGATGCAGATCCTGGTCTTCTAGTTGCAAGGCAGCAGCACTATCACTGTGCCACTGTGCTGCCCTCCCACAAATCACAGACAAGTAAATTGAGATGCCTGAAATAAACTGACTAGCCCAGTGGTTCTCAAACTGTGGGGCGGGCCTCCTAGGGGGGCATGAAGTAACAAAAAGGGGGGCACGAAGATGTGAAAAAAAGAAAACAAGAATCGAAAATATGAAAAATACATCTATTGAAACCAAAACAAATTAACTTAAAACTACATTCTGATACTAGAAAAATAAATATAGAGTTAGATAAATGTCGATAAAAGTTAAGTAGGTATAATAAAATATGCATCTATGATATACTGTATCATTAATTTAAAAAGAACAAATTGGTATTAGTGGGCTCCTTTCAAAAAATGTTAGGGGGGCGCGATTAAAACTGTTATGAAAGCTCGGGTCGCAAATACTTAAAGGTTGACAAATGCTGACCTAGCCTAATATCACCACAAAATTTAATGAAATTGAAGTATAATGATTAATGTTAAGCATTTCCCTATAATTCCTGTTTATTGTGTCTTTAAAACATATGCAAAGAAGGCAACATCACCATCCAATCAGTGGATAATGTCAGAGGTTGACTATGGAGAACTTTTTGGCATGCCAGGAGCATTTGTGAAAAGTGCATTTAATCCAATCATACTGTAAATGGTGAATGCAAGCTTTATTGTATGTGCATTCGAGTGCTGCTTATAATTTTAATTAAATCATCCTTAAGCAATGTATTCAAACCAAAAGTTGCAGCTGTTTGCAGCATTATTTCATTTTATTGTGCTATATTTTGTGTCACATAGGCTATGCCAATTTTCAGATTATTTCTATTATTATTGTTGGATTATTACACAGGTATGCAAAATTAAACTAATAATAATTGCTTTGTGAATACTTTTATTTGCATTCATGAACATAATAAAAATATATATTTAGAATGTTTCCATTATGTCACATTTATGTACAAAATTGAAAAGAAGTGTAATTAATTTTTAAAAAATTATGCAATTTATTCATATTTACTATAAATTAATGAAACAAAAAACATTTAGTCAATCAAATATTTTTAAACATATGTGAAAAGGAAACAATATATATTCATTAATTTACATAGAACTTCCCAATTTTTGGTCACTTCTTAGTTCTTTTGATACTAAACGTCGTTTAGTGGCCAGTCGTTTGTCTACTTTTTCTGGTGCCTCCCTACGCATCCAGCTGTAGTCCATCTTCATACTGACATCCCAACGTCCCTGGGGCCTTCTTTTCATGCACTTGATATCATAATGGAGTCTTTCAACTAGATTCCCAGATTTTCAGGGAAAAATTCCAAATGCAAATCCAAAAAGTAACCTTTGAGACACTTGTTGCAACCCAATTCCTTAAACGTCACTAATACCTTTTTAGCATTTTTTAAAAATTTGAATCTTGAATGTTACCATAAAATTTTAAATTGCTTTTTTTAATGTTACTCAGTCCGCTCGTTCCAGGTTTGTTTATTGAATAATCCAATTCTGCATTAGAAATAAGTTTTCTAATAATCAGATTAGGCAAAAATGCCTTCTTTCGCTTTACTCTCAAACAAACTAGGCCACTTTCACTACGAATGCATCAACCTGGCTCCATTTTTGATGGGTTATTTGACAAACTGCTTCATTAACCCAACCTTAATTAAACAAAGCGGGGTTAACTAGCACCTATTGAAAATAAATCCTTCTGAATTCAGGCGAAGAAAAACAATTAAAGATTAATTGATTTCATAGCACGGTTTGCCCCTACAGCATCACAACTCAAGAGTGCTGGTCACGGTATGCGAGGGGTTTTTCTCATGTGGGGTTCAATGCATCCAACACCCGCGTCTCGTTGAGTCAGGTCTGGTCTCGCGAGATTGCCTCAGCCCTGAAAATTTGCAGGTTAAGATTTTGAAATGCTTTTAAACTGCCCCAGCCAGGGTGTTTACGTGAGTGTGCCCTGTCAAGAGCTGATTCATAATAGACTAAAATAAGCAAGCAGGACTGACTGAAGAAATAATCTAACACTTCGATCTGAAAGCAGCAGCCAACCGAGAGCACTGTACTATAATGGAACGTTTTGCAGGATAAAGTTGCCAAGCCCCGCGTTTTTCTGCTACACGATGACATAATTTCGTCACCGTGCGTTTCGTTTCTTTCTTTCACTGTATCTCGAGCTCCGTCTAATGTCTTTTGTGCCCACCTTTACATCTTGGTGTGCACCGATTTCATACAGTGGGCTTTTAACTGCATCCAAATCTCCAAATGTTATTCACTATGAGACGACACTGAATCTGGTATGTGTGCACTGCCAACGAAAAGCTTCTGCTTACGTGTATTACTTTTGTCCTTTTTTGGACAGATGTCTTCTTTATTACTCGCGCATACCTCTTTCATGCAGATCGTTTTATTATAAACAAAGAGGGGCTAAAAGTAATTTTCGTAGAATATTTTTGATGCTTTTATGAACAAGTAATTGATGACCTCAGGTTAGACAATTAACCTATTGGGAGTATTTACAAGGGCGGCACGGTGTCGCAGTGGTAATGCTGCAGCCTCGCAGTTAGGAGACCCGGGTTCGCTTCCCGGGTCCTCCCTGCGTGGAGTTTGCATGTTCTCCCCGTGTCTGCGTGGGTTTTCTCCAGACGCTCCGGTTTCCTCCCACAGTCCAAAGACATGCAGGTTAGGTGG